>NC_066583.1:115750875-116050875 GCF_024323335.1 Lathyrus oleraceus
CATTAACCTGGACACAAATTAAACATAAACAATCAAACAACATCCATCAAAGATCCAAAATATAAAGTATGCAAGTTATTCAAGTATGCTCAACCAATGAAAAACACATGCAATCAACCTACGGAGAGGAGAGATTCTCCGGTCAAAAGGTAAAACCTTCTTTGAATCTTCTCCTGCTCATCTGCTTCTTTCTGATTCTTCCTATCTCTCTCTAACTTCTTCCTTCTTTTTTGTGCGAGGTACTCATCGATTTGTGATGTGAGGCTTAACTCTAGTAGATTAAGGTTTTGATGTGAAACCATAAACACTTGTGCTTAGGAGCTTTGAGTATGGGATTCGGATTTGCAGCAACACTTTTTAAAGGGTTTTTTCTCCTCCTTAAATCATAATTAGAATAAGGTTTATATAGATTAGGATTTAGGGTTTAGAATTTAATTCTTATTATATTTTAGGAAAAGTTGTAATTTGATTATGATTATAATTGATTTGATTAGATTTTTAGGTTTTTAGGTTTTCGGATTTTATGCGTGTATCTGGTCCTACTTTACTTATAAACTCAATATGTTTCTGATGTATTTTGTAATAGAATAGGAAAGATTTTATTGAATATTCAAAATTACATGTTTTTATCCAATCTCCTTGATTATGCGCTTGTGATTATGGTTTCTGGGGACAAAATTGGGAATCGGGAATTGGGAATTGGGGGATTACACCGGGTCATGGGTGTGACCCGGTGATATGGTGGGCTTGGGTCACTTGACCCACTTGAAGTGGACATGGGTCTCGTTTGACCCAGTTGGATTTGGGCTTCGGTCAGCCCATTTGATCTAGCCATTATACACTAACAATAATAACCTAATTAATAACTAAACTAAATGATCCAAAACTAATAAATCTGAAATAACATTAATCAAATATTCTAATAAAACTAATTAGTTTTAATTAATTAATAAAAATTAATCTAAACTAACCCATAATCTAGATTAATTTTTAAGTTATAAACTAAACCATGTTTTATAAATTAATCTAAAATTAGCAACATCTAATTGATTCATTAATACTATAACCTCTAGTTAAATTAATAAAAAAAATATCCTAATTAATTATCCATAAATCAAGATGGAATCAAAAAATTAAAAAGTCAAAATGGTCCTCCTTTGACTTTTTAAGTCGATGGGGTTGACCATATGGGTTATATGGATTATGGACATCTCAGTAACTTAAATCTAGGTTAGGAGAAGGGAGGTCAAAATTTAGGGTACGACAGCTGCCCTGTTTAATCAAACTAAAGTTGAGAGAATGATGACCACTAGTCCTTATCCTCTTGGGAGAAGGTGATTAAATATAGATAGGATCCCTAATTTTGACCTTGTAGTCAATAAAACCTGGGAATGAGCGCGGGTTAAACAATCATTAATGCTCTGCTGGTATTCAAACCAACTCGTGATGGAACCCTAGTGAGACTTTATAGACTAATTTCAGTCCATTCGAGTGAAATTGGCATGCAATTTTTGTGATCACCCGATCATTGCTTGATAGAACCCTAGTAGGACCCATTTGATTACCTTCCTCTCATCCGGGTGAAGCTTGCATACGATTCCTATGATCATTCAATCATGCTATTGGAATCGAGTAAGACTCTGACGATCCTTCGGTCGCTACTTGATGGAACCCTGGTAGAACCCCTTTGATTAGTTTCAGTCCATCCGGATGAAACTTGCATACGATTCTTATGATACTTTGATCATGTTATGGAAATAGGGAAGGACTTGGACGATCCTCTGGTTGTTGCAATTCTTATAATCAGTCAACCATTTGGAATCTCGATAGGACTCTGATGATCCTCCGGCCATTGTTTGATAAACCCTGTGTATTTGACTAAAATTATCCCATGTGTGGGATAAGTTACTAAGATGGAGAGGTGAGATGAACACCTGCTCAGTGGTTAATAACGACCATGTGAGATGACTGATGTACTAGATGTACTAAACTTGTTGGGAGGTCCTTTGCTAAAAAGGCTCCATTTAGCGGGTCATTTATTGGGGAAGGCCAACAAGTGTTTTCGACTTGAGGTATTGTATTGGTATATTTGGGGATTGGACTTCTAGGAGCGGTCACAATCATATTTTATGTTATGCACGTTCATGTGGATGCATGTTTAGAATTGGTGTATGTGTGATGCTTTATTTGGACTATCGCCTCTTTTATGAGGTGTATGATGAATATGTGAAATTATGGGAATTGTGATAACTGAGGTTTCAGTAACATTCTGACTCTCAACACCCCTTGAAACATTGATGTGTTCATGGACTAGTCCATGATGCTCTTGATGCTTGAGAATGATTAAAAGGGATAAACTTTCGTGTTGATTAGATTGTGATTGCTGATTCAGGGACACCGCGTTTTGAGATATAATGTTAGAAAGCTCAGGATCCCTTTGACGTTTCAGAATCGCGGGAAAAGATGTTTTCAAAAATCATTTTATTATGCCTGATGTTTTAATGTATTATTCACAAATAATTGGTATCTTGTAATCAAGCAGAAAAATTGCAAATAAGGATCGAAAAATAATGTTATTTATTGATAAATTTGACCCTCAAAGGGGCGATAGTACATGGAGAAGTAATTCCCATGAGGGGAATTTACTGAAAAGCTGGAAAAATGTAAAAATGGCAATGAAAACAGATTATTTTATGTTCCTACTGAATTCAACACATGCTATTATCCCAATGTCTTCGAGGTCACGACACTTTGCTTCTGAAGACAATGATTGAATTGATTGATGCCATCTGAATTCTTATTGTAGTATGGCTCAAACATTGCAGTCGTATGCCTTTTGGATATCCTTAACTTTTTCCTGGACTGCGCTTTCAAGTCTTAGTCCACCAGGATGATATGCCCTTTTTTTCCTAAGTTGTTGTTTTGGGGTTTTCGACTTAGCAGGTTTTATTTTTATACAAATCCCTAATTTTTGCCTGGATTTCTCTTTCGAGTTTTTAATCCACTATGACAACCCTAACTTTTTCCTAAGTTTCCCTTTCGGTTTTTTGACTTAGCGTGTTTTTATCCTCTTTTTCTAGGCATAGTATTTCTTGACTACGTCAGAGTTCACAGTGTTGGTGTAAGCCCTAGAGGCCAACACTTTTGGTACTTGTATCGAATTATTTATTAATAATAAAAGGCTTTTTCTTTATTATGTTTGTCTAATAAAGTCCCTAGAATAGCTAGTCCGTTTAATGTATCAAGTGTGACTTAATCATGAGATCACATTAAACATAAGGACATTATTCATAAAGTATCCATAGTCGAGCTTTATTGTGAAGTGGGATAACAAGGATTAAGGCTATTATGTATATAGACTGATGATCACATCTCATGGATCGCGGATAAGGAGTTATCAAGTCTTAAACATAGGTATGAATATTAAGAGTAATATTCATACTGGATTGAACCGCTATGAGAATACTATATAGAATGTTATGCAAAGTGTCATAAGTTATTCTCGTGGTGATAATGGTGTATACCACCCTTCGACTTGAAACCACTATGGACCCTAGATGTAGAGTCGAGTGCCTTATTGCTAATCAAACATTATCCCTAACTGGATGACCATAAAGACAGTTGATGGGTACTCCACGAAGCATGCTAAGGGACATGAGTGACCTAGATGGAATTTGCTCATCCTACGTAACAGGATAAATGTCTATGAGCCCAACATTGAACTGGACAAGGATAGCACAGTCTATGCCTTGTGTTCAATATAGATATAAGGGCAAAAGGGTAATTGTACACATAAGTATTATCACAAAAGGATTTGTCATGTCACATGACATTTTCGTGTCTTGGGTAGCAGTGATGTGTTGCTAGATACCACTCACTATTTATCATGTTAAATACGTGATTTAATATAATTGTCAATGCTGCGAAAACCTACAGGGTCACATACAAAAGGACGAATTGATGAGAGATAGAGTAAATAAGGAATACCGTAATGTACAGTGCACTTAAGTGAATTGTAGAACATCGTAAGGTACGGTGTACTTAAGTGATTTTGGCATATTATATGATATGGGCCACATACACTTAAATTGGATTTTTTAGCTTGCAACCCACACAAGTGGTTCTATAAATAGAACCCTTGTGCAGAAGCATTTGTGCAGTTGCAATTTCGTTTCTCTCTCTCTCTCTCTCTCTCTCTCTCTCTCTCTCTCTCTCTCTCTCTCTCTCTCTCACTTACTCAAAGCCTTCATTCGTAGCAGCTAACATTGAGATTGAAGGAATCCGTTCGTGCGGACTGAGTAGAGGCATTGTCATCATTCAGAGCTCAACATTCTCTCTTCTCCATGGCCTTTCTCTATGTGGGGCATCGATATGATTGGTATGATTGAGCCCAAAGCTTCCAACGGACATCGTTTCATTCTGGTGGCTATTGATTATTTCATAAAGTGGGTTGAAGCGGCCTCATACGCCAATGTGACCAAGTAGGTGGTAGTTAGATTTATCAAGAATAAACTTATTTTCCGTTATGGTGTGCCAAGCAGAATCATCACTGATAATGGTTCAAACCTAAACAATAAAATGATGAAGGAAATGTGTGAAGAGTTCAAGATTGAACATCATAATTCCTCTCCCTACAGACCTAAGATGAACGGTGCTATTGAAGCTGCCAACAAGAACATCAAGAAGATCATTCAGAAAATGGTAGTGACTTATAAGGACTAGCATGAGATGCTCCCTTTTGCTCTTCATGGATATTGTACGTCCGTCCGCACTTCAACAGGGGCAACCCCCTTTTCTCTTGTCTATGGCATGGAAGTAGTGCTCCCAATAGAAGTAGAGATCCCGTCAATGCGTGTCTTGATGGAATCTAAGTTATCCGAAGCTGATTGGTGTCAAAGCAGGTATGACCAACTGAATTTGATTGAAGAAAAGAGGATGGCGGCTTTATGCCATGGTCAGTTATATCAACAGAGAATGAAGAAAGCATTCGACAAGAAGGTTCGACCTCGCGTATTCAGAGAAGGTGACCTTGTGCTTAAAAATATTAAATCTTTCATATATGATTCTAGGGGCAAGTAGACTCCTAATTATGATGGCCCATATGTTGTCAAGAAAGCCTTCTCCGGGGGGGCCTTGATTCTTACAAATATGGATGGTGAGGAGCTCCCACGTCTTGTGAATACTGACGTAGTCAAGAAATACTTCGCCTAGAAAAATAAAAGAATAGCTCGCTAAGTCGAAAACCCAAAAAGGCGGCTTAGGAAAAAATGAGCGTCTTGGTGGACTGAAAACCCGAAATGGCGGTCCAGGCAAAAATTAGAGACATAAATAGAAAATGATTATCCTGGTAGATTGAAAACCTGAAAAGGAAATCTAGGCAAAACAAAGGATTATGGCAAGTAACTGCATCAGATCAGATTGGATCACCTGAAGTAATGCCTGCCTGTCAAAGCTCTCAACTGGCTCTTATCAGAAGCCCAAATACATCTGGAATTCAAATTTGTTAGGGAGAATAGTTTCATTGTATTTTAATGTAGCTTTTTCCCATATTACCATTTTTCTAACTTTGTAAATATCCATGGGATCACGCCATTTGCAGATCACCATTCTATCAATAAAATTCGAGGCTTACCCATTTATTGGCAATCCTTATTTTATTTCTGCTCCACAAAAATATCATTTTTACTTTGATAAAAATTCTTGAAACAAATATTTGAAAATTTTGTTTTTTCAAAATAAGATTTCGTTTTGATTTGTGAATGCAAAAAAAAAGAAAAAAAAAAGAACGTCCATAGTTAAATCCCCAAGCGGCGAGTAAGTTGTGAAGTGTTGGAACTCAATGTTCCCCAACAAAGTACTAAGCTTGGATTTTCTGTCAAGTTATAAAATAAACAGTCAAGCTTTTTCAGAGATCTTCATTATCCCCGGTGGAAGCTGCAAATTTTGATGATGTACCTAGAAGAATCATTTTGAAGGTTTTCTTGACCAATCTAGACCCATCATTGGTAGAGTCTACATTTTTTCTCCTGAGTGATGTCTTCTTCTCCAGAGAAATTGGAACCCAGCAACAAGATCTTTGCTCGATCAAAGGTTCACATTTCATCCCCAGACGAAGCATCTTCCTTTCCCTAGAGAGAATTGGACCTCGTGATGATACTTTTTCATTTGATGACCTTTAACTCATCTCTAGTGATGTTTTCCACCTTAATGAGACTAGCCAAATGTTGAGCTATGAAACATATTATGTCCCCAACGTGTCTGTTTTTTCTGTTTTTGTCAGCATAAACATAATGTGCATATATACATACATGCATATATATCATGAATAACCAAATTCACATCCATTTTTTGCATTCCTTGATGACGTTTACCTCAATTTCTTTGAATATGTTCATCCTTGGGTGTTATATTTCCTTCCCTATAGGATTCGTCAACCTTAAGCAGAGAGTTTATATCCTTTCTAACTCCCCATTGAGTTCATTCCTCGTGGAAGATGGTTATTTTAGTTGTCCTTTTCCATCTTTGGATAGGATAAAATCTCAATTGAGCTTCATTCCCCATTGGTAGAGTCTTACTTTTTTTTTCTCTCAAGTTGTTCCTGGAGTGAGCCAAATATTTTGAAATTAATGGTGAATCTCTCTAGGTTGTTAAACCTAGACCGAGAGTGCATTTATTTTGCACTGTCTCCCCAAGAGAAACATCTTCATTATCGCCAGTGAAGACATATCCTTTTCCCCGGTATGAACACAAGTGGTTATCTATTTTGAGAAGCTTGTCTATCTCGAAGGAATAATCAATATAGAAGTTTTCTTCCATCATATGGTTTTCTCTCTAGAGAAGTTTGATGAAGACTTCCAACATGCAGCTATCTCTTTATTTGAGAAGCTTGTTTCATAATCTCTGATCCCCAATAAGTAGTTGTATTTTCCCAGAAGCTTATTGACGCCCATTTTGGATAACAAATGGCAACCTCTTTTTGAGAAGTTTGTTTATCCCCAATGAAGTTATCAACATATCAATCGTTCTTTCCAACAAATGGCCATCTCCCTAGGAAATTTCGTCAGAGAAGTTTGTTGAAGACTACTACAAGCACCTTTCTTTTATCCATGACTTTATATCCCCAGTGAGGTATTCTGTTACAAGGACTTATATCACCAGTGAGGTGTTAGTCACAGCCAATGGTATTTTCCCCAGTAAATCACGGTGGAAGTCTATTGAAGACCCTTACTGTGATTTTCTATTTATTTGAGAATTCTAGATTTTTATAAGATTAACTGACCCGCATCCTTCGAAGATACCCGGTGAAGTTACTTCTCTTTCCCCAACAAGTGGTCACCTTTTTAGGAGCTTTTTCATTGATCATTTCCAAGAGAAAAACTTGGTTAAAGAAGAAACCAAGGCCCGTTCGCTGGCTTATGACCCGAATCGCTGATAAGTTTATTTTGCCTTTTCTAAGTGGAATACTTAAGTAAAGAAGAAGTTGAATCATGTTTTGATCATGTAAGCTTATTCAGACTTGTTATTTGAACAGGCGGTCATCTTTACCTTTGAAAAACCTATTGCGAAAGCTAGAACTCGTTATTTGAACAGACGGTCATCTCTACCTTTGAGAAACCTGTTGCAAAAGCTAGAACTCGTTATTTAAACAGATTGTCATCTCTACCTTTGAGAAACTTGTTGCGAAGATATTTCTTCAGTTCAAGTCATGATCATTTGGAATGATCTATTCCCCAGGGAACCCGGATCCATTGGAATTTGCAAACTGAAGTTGTAATCTTTTCCTCGGTGGAATTTCCTTTTGTATGTCCCCATAATGGTGTTCCTTTATCCCTATGTGTTTTATCAACTAATATTACTCCCCTGTGAAATTGTTCCTCACAGAATTCCTGAGTCCTGCATGCATATCATATCATAAGCATTTGGTGGCCTCTTATGGCCAAAAACCGTGCATGTTTGTATTTAAATCTCTTCAATCATGTCGAGATGAAAATTCTAATATTCATATCTCCAGATTGAAGAAACTTAAATAGGGGCATCTGTCATACCCTAATTTTCAATGCTAAGATGCCACCATCATTTGTATCATTTGCATGACATCTAGCATCTTTGCACTACTAACCTATTGAAAATACAAAAAAGATTTTCTACTTTGTTTGTCTTAAGCTAGGGTTTTGCACCAAGAGCTTTCAAAGATTGACCAATCAAGACTTGGAATGAGTTTTAACATTTCAAACTCTTCATCCTTCCCAAGTAATCAAGTGACTTCCATCAATAAGAATCGATTTCAAGATCATTCCATCTCAAGTTCATCAAGCCACAATTCATCTGACACTCAAAATTAGGGTTTTGGTCAAAGTCAGTTTAATGTTGGCTCTTTGACCAAAGCATGATTTTATGGCTTGAGGCATGATCGAAGGTATTAAAATATGTACTCATAACCCACTCATACAATTCATATGGCTCAAGAGGTTAGGTTCATAAGCAGATGAAAGTTTGAACACAACTAATGAAAAAGTCAACAAATGTTTAAAGTTAAAGTTTGACTTTTAAGATTTTTGGTCAACTATGGACTTTTCAAGTCAAGGATTATGAAAATATGATCATTGAAGTCATTTGATCAAGAGTAAACAAGAAATTTGAGGTTACTTGTAAAAAGGGCAAGATTTGGTTTTGAAAAAATTTCTAAGTTATGAAAAAACACATGTCCAAGTACCCAACTTTCCAAGGCCATAACTTATGATCCAAGCCACCATTTTCTTTGCTCCAACGATCATATTAAAGACCTTGCTTCATACTTCAACTTTGTCCTAAGCGATAAAACCTCAAAAAATGCACGAATAAGGAGATATGGGGCCATGAAGTGGATGATTCATTTGTTTGTCAAGTGGTAAAACATTTAGTGAAATTTTCAGCATGCTGACCTAGTCAAGTGACCAACTTTATGCCAGTTTTTCACCGAGATCCCAACTGATTCAAGAAACGTGATCAACATGAAAGTTGTAGAGGATGGTCTTATCTTTCCAAAAAGTCCAAGATCATGAAATTATCATATTTGAGCTAGGAGTTTCGAAGAGCTGAAGTTGGCTATCCAAATCTGAATTTTTGGGTCATTTTCATGACAAATTCATCATGTAACCTTGAGCCAAAGCTACAAGATCTTTATTTACAGGATATCTTACTTCTAAATCTCACCTTAATCATAATATTAGACAAACCTTTGATGCATTACACAAGGGATTGAGCCATTGACCAAGTCTTGATGCCATATTTGGAAGGTTTTGCAAAAAGCTTCATATCCATTTTGATAAAGGCCAACTTTTCCAACCACTCTTGCATTGAGCTTCTAACTTGTTTCTTATGATCATACTTAACCTCAAAACCAGAAGCAACATCCTAAAAGTACCTATAAACTCCTCCTTTCACTCCACCTTTTCATCATGATCCATTATGATTTTTTGTGCAAAATGAAACCAAGTCACCAAACTAGCATTTCAATTGAACCAAGATTGATTTCTGCAAGTTACATGAACCATATGGAGCCTCTATAAATAGAGATACAAGCCTCATAACTCAACACACTAGAATTGGCATAAAAACTCCATTGTAGCAAATTCTCCAAACCTCAAACTTCCAAATTCCATTGTGCTTGTGTTTTCTCCAAACCAACACTTCAAACAACTTTTAAACATCCATTAGAAGTTGTCCAAACACTTGAACAACTTCTGTAACAGCCCTACCATCATCTTCCAAATCACATTTTTCATAACTTACAACTTGATTTGGAAAGGAAGAACCAAACACTCTCATCTCAAACCATGCATTCAAACACCTTCCTAGAGGTTTAAGGAAGTTGTTCAAATCATAAAATCACATCTGGAACACCCCTACTCCAAAGGACGATTTTCATTTTTGAGGTATGTATTCATTTCTGCAATTTATGATTTAAGGCACCATTTTGCATCATTCTTGTTACCATTACACTTGCTAAGATATCAGGAACAAAACCCCTATGATCATTGGTCTTAATCGGTGATGTTTGGAATTTAATTTTAAATTCAATTTTTAGGGTTCATGTGCATTTTGTTTGATTTCTTGATATTTATGAAAAATAAATGAAATTGGTGAGTACCATTAGATTTCTTGCGAAATTCTAAGCAGTTTTGGTCTTTACAACTTTTGATTTCGTTAAGACTTGAGAGAGTTGGAGCTTTGACAATAAGTGAAAATGGTGTAAACAATGGACTACGAGATGAATGAGGAAGATGAAGTTTGGAGCCATTTTTTAAATTTTAAAAGTCACTTTAATATATATTTTAATTGATGTAACTAAATACATGAATTGACATTGTGCCCTAGTGGTAAAACACTGGTTTGTTGAGTAACTGGGTGTGGGTTCAAATCTGGGTATGTAATGATTTTTTTTTGTTTTCACTTGTTAAATGTTCATTTTTCTTCATAACTTCAAATATCCATAACTTCATGATCCCTTAACATTTTTGACCCATTCTTTTTGCCATGTGTTCATGAGAATGTCTATTTTATGATGACACCAAAAAATCCCAAAAAAAATATTATTTATTTCACCATTTTTGATTGATAGAAAAACATGTGTTTTAAGTGTTTTTTTAAGGCTCCTAATTGATTCTTTTGTCTTATGTCTTATTTGTTCTTTATGTTGGAAGTTTGTATGATTAAAGCACTCTTTTAAATGTTGATTGTTATCCTTAACATGTTTGAACTTGATTGTATTCATACAATTTAATTCATTCACCTTAAAAACATGCTTGAATGAATGGTTAGGAGGTGATTAGGTTTCCACTTAAGTTTGGTCTTATCATGAACTTTGATTAAAGTCTAATGTTTATTTTGTGAAGACTTATAATGTGATGCATGTTTGACCTAAATTGATTCATGTTGTGTCTACTATGTACCAATGAATGCTTTTACCATGTTAAGTATGACTTTGTCTTCACCATCAATATGTTATGTCTTGTGATGTTGTGTGAAACTTCGTCATGTCTTGTTTATGCTTATTTCAATGCCTAAAAAACCATGTTTAATATTGTCATCCATACCTTGTGATTTCCATTGTATTTATCCATATTTTATGCCTTAATGTTAATGCATGTTCAAACTTGTTATTGTTTATATCCAAGGGAAAGGAATCATGACATTTTTGTCATTTTGCATGTGTGTGTTCATCTGCATTCTATATAACTTTGCTTCCCCTTAATTGAAAAATTTCTAGATACAATTTTAGGTTCCCCTCAATTTAAACCTTAGGATTCTATCTCTCTCTCCTTCTTATAACCACTTTCATAATAAACTTTGACTTAGGTCATCGTTTCTCCTTTTATTTCTTAATCAAATGCTTCAAAACACTTAAGCATATTCAAAGATCTTTTCATAAGACCTAAAAACACAAACTTAATTCAAACCCTTTTGCCACTTTGGCTTTTCCATGTCTAAAACCTTTTCATAAAAGGATTAGACATGAGTCATCCCTAGTTGATATTTAAATCTCCTACCCCATAACATTGTTGAGTTTGATATTGATTCTTTTCCATTTGGAAGAGGTATGTGGCATACTTGTTGATTCTATATCCAAGTGAGAGTCCTTCTTTCAATTTGATGCAAAGATTTATCTTCCACATGTTTATGGTGGTTTAAATGTGAATTTTCTCCTTAAGATGACAATTTGTCACTTTCTCATAAAATCAACCCCAACAAATCTCTTCTTACTTTTGAACCCGAACTACGAGGTTTTGATCCTTCACAGGTACGTAGGCATAAGACTCGATGTCTTTCCAAATCATCAAATAATAAAAAATGTTCTTTTTCTCATCTCCCCAATCAAATAGGAAACAATTTTAAACCAAACACATATATCCAAAAGGTTCCTGTAGAGTACTACAGATGATTAGGGTGTTCATACCTTCCCTTTTCATAATACACCCCCGTACCTTTAGAATCTCCCCCCATTTTGCTTAGCTTAAGTTTAATCTTCTAGCTTTGCATATATATATTGGGTTTATTTTTGAATCTTTTCCCCTTCCCTTGGATAAATTAAAGTTCGGTGGTGATATTTTGATTCATGAGTCAAGTGTAATCAATAGCTTGGTCTCCGATTCTTCGTCGCGATACAGATCGTACAAAGTTTTCTTTCCTTATCTAATTATATTTAATAATATCTCAAATAAAATTAGTTATGTATATAGTTATATCATTTAATTTAATTTCTAATTAAATTGGTTATAATATTTTTTGGTAATTAACAAATTAATCAAAATCAATGTCACACAATCAAACTATAAGTCCTCTGTCCTTGTATATTGAGGCATTTTTTCAAATCAAACATTTTTTCGTCCCTGATGCATTGAGAACTTTTTCCAAAATCTAAAAAACAAAAAATAAACAAACATTTTCTAGACGAACTATGGTTCTCTGATCCTTCAACAAACTTGAAGGTACATAGGTATAGAGTTGTAACACTCTAACGAGTACAATAATAAAAAACTTTTTCTTTGTCCTTCTTTTTTAATCAAACATTTTTACTTAATAATAACTTAATCCTTTATAAATAAGTAATTAAGCAATTGATAAATAATACTAGAAAACATCCCATAGAAAACATAGCAACCCTAGAAGTAGAAGAGGATCCCATTGAGTATAATAGAATTATGGGTGTCTGATACATTCCTCTTGTTTAACCGACTCCAGAACCCTAGTGTCTCACCTTAACTTTAGGTTTTATAATTATTTTCTAGTTCCTTATGAATAAATAAAATATGGTGGCGACTCTGTAAATTTTCCAGCCACGACAAGAAGTATGCATCATTAATAGCTAAAGCCTAAACTAACGCATCAACTCCCAAGCTGAGTTGTTACAGAAGTTCCAAATGAGGATTGATAGATTATGAAGAGGAGTAATATTCAATGGACTTTTACTCAACTTATAGATACATTACCAAGTAAGGTTTGAGCCAAAGAATTATATTGTTTACCCCTTTCTTGTTTTTGAGAGTTCCATACAATTGTTTATCTGCTAGGATTTGTGATGTTCCCGATTAGTCTGACTGTTCTCTTTATTTGCACATCAATGCATGCTTTTTGTTTTAACTCTGAGCCTTTTTAAGTCTGCAAGTAAATATTTTATTTGTTGTTTAAACCTGTTGAGCCTTAGCCTTTTCTTTTGATGACTTAGCCACATTGTTGACCTATTGAGTTGAAAAATTAATCTCTCCACCCTCTTTGGAGTTAGGTAGAGTTTTAGTTTTCTTTGTTGATACATAAAGATAAGTTTGAGGTTGCTTTTAGAATTATCAACATTTTAAGTTTGTGGTAGGGTACTAGAGACATGAGTATATAAAAAAAGTGAAAAAAAAATAAAATGATAAAATAATATAGAAGCAATAAAGTGTATAAATGAATGATTTAAATAACTTCTAAGCAATAACTTCTTAAAAAAATTAATAAAAGAACTTAATTTCTATTACCCATAAGTTAATAGTGATATGTTGTTAGGTTAATATTGAAATAAAGAAAATAACAAGTACTTAACTCCAATGAGTTAAGCCTACTATCCCAAAAATATCTTACTCAGACATAAGCCCCGTTACAATCTGAAAACATCTCAAAAGTGTGTATTTGAATAGATTTTGACTGATTATTTAGAGATATTTCAATTTCGTTGCTTGATGAATTTTGTATGTTGATTGAGAGATGACCATATTTATTTAACTCGAATGAATTTTTAAGATTTAGAGACAGGTTGAGTAAAGGAAAGTTGGAGAAAACATTTTGGATTAATTTGAATTGAAGCAAGGAACGAAAGTGATAACTTCAGCTGGTATTGGTGACTGTCATGGTTTGGTAAATGAATTATTTTTGTTGGAAGTTTCAATTTACATACGGGTTCTTTGAGGACAAGCAACCGTTCAAGTTTGGGGTTGTGGTGACAGTAAAATTTATCATCACTTTGCTAAGTTTTATTCGTTCATTTTGATTAAAGTTAGTAATTATTTAGTGTTTTGATTGTGATTTATAATTAGTTTCATGAGTTTCATCAGTTCATGAGGTTTCTAATATTATATGAGCAATATGAAGTTTTGGGAAAGGTTTGATATGTGTTGCAAGACTCAAAGTGAAGAGGAAAACTCAAAAAGATGCAATTATTTGTCCATACGCATATGGAAGCATCCTAACGCTCCCATATGCATCCAAACACTCCCATACACCTCCCAAACGTTCCTAGATGCATGCATACGTTCCCAGACAAATACATGCATTTCCATACGCATCTGACAGGTTTGGAAGTGAAAAACCTCTCTAGCCATGCGTATATAAACACTCTCATATGCATACCATGCGTGCTCATACGCGTCTATATGCCTCCATACGTATCTGGCATGTTTTTAAGTGGAAAACCTCTTTGTCTATACACATATGGAAACGTCTGTACGCGTTTTGGCATCAACATTGCCGTTTTTCAATGTATTTAAAGAAGGAAACCTAATTTTTTAGAGAACTTTTTGCATAAATAAAATTTTAACGACAAGGAAGTGCAAAAGGCTTAGGAATGAATGTTTTTCTCCTTTGAAAACAAAATTATATATTAAATTTTATGTATTATTACTCTAAACTTATAACTATGATTAATTCTATGATGAATAGCTATTTTCCTTTGATTAGGGCTTCCTATACGAACATGCAGAGACGAAGCTATACATAGAGTTAAGGGGCATGTGCCCCCTCTAATATTTCATTCTTACATACTTATACAAATATATGATACTAATGAATACAGGTTTGTTATGCCATATATATATATATATATATTATATAATATATATAATATATATATATATAATATATATATATAGATATATATATATATATATATATATATATATAGATATATATATATATATATATATATATATATATATATATATATATATATATATATATATAGATATATATATATATATATATATATATGTTAAATTCTGCATAATTAAAATTCATCAAACAATGTGTAATACCTATTGATAATATATAACACAGTTTTTTCAAAGATGAGACAATTGCTAATTATAGATTGTAGTTAAAATAATTATCCTTTATTTATTGCTACTTTAATATATTATATCTATTTATTCTTAATTTATATATTTTAAATTATATATTTATTCAATTAATTAAAATGTTTCAATAGTATCTCTTAAATTTAGTTTAATTAATAAATAATAAATGCGTATAATCTTTATTTAGATTTGAAAATTATATTTTATTTATAAGTATTCTCATTTCGTCTATAATTATAAAAAAAAATTGTTGTAATTTTTATTTTTTAAAATAATACATACTTTATACAAATAATGTATTATAGTTTGAATATATCTAATTACTATTAGATTGTTAATGTAAAAAAAAAATTACAGTTATATTTAATTATATCGTTAATATAAATATTTGTAAAAATATATTATGAGTAATACAAGGAAGTGAAATAATAATGAAATATAATTTGTGATATGTACGATTAAATTTTATGCGCCGACAATCTCTCTCTCTCTCTCTCTTCTCTCTCTCTCTCTCTCTCTCTCTCCTCTCTCTTCTCTCTCTCTCTCTCTCTCTCCTCTCTCTCTCTCTCTCTCTCTCTTCTCTCTCTCTCTCTCTCTCTCTCTCTCTCTCTCTTCTCTCTCTCTCTCTCTCTCTCCTCTCTCTCTCTCTCTCTCTATATATATATATATATATATATATATATATTATATATATATATATATAAAACTTAAATTTTCTGGTTTTGTCCCTGCGAACATGTATGAACATGTTGGGAGATATGTATGTGTTTTGTACTCTTTGGTTATGTGATTATTCAATATTTATTATTTATTTAATTTTGTGTTCATTGCTTTAGATGTGTTGACGAACTCGTATAATGAACTTAGACTCGTAGTGATTATTAACCATAATTCTATAAATATGAACTAAATTAACTGTTTAACTTAGTAATTGATTAGAAATATAAAACTATAAGTTGTGATTTAGGGTTTAATGCACCATATATTGCCTCTTTTAACCATCCAGATGACCTAAGGGATCAGGGAGTTGTAGTGTAAAATAGTGAGTTATACACCAAGGAATTAGGTATAGCAACTAAGTTAAACCGTCGTGAATGTTGAGAAATCAATCTAGGGACAATAGACACCAACATCAATAGTGACATACCAAGGATTCGAAGCAAGACCTATTAGTATTTAATCTAGTTAATTTTCCAAAAAAAAAATCGCAATTGTTCTTTCAAACCAAAATTTGAAAATTCCCAGTTTTATTTTCAATAGCATTTTAATCGTCTTGTTAAGATAAAACAATCCTTGTTGATACATACTTATTTTATTACTTCGATAAAATTTAGTACACTTGCTAAAAGTCTATTAGTCGTCTTAAGATGTCAACCACAATTAGTACATATAGGAGAGATTCACACTCCCCATTTTCTTATGCGAAAGTTTATGAGATGACGCTCATGAACACTCATTCAAATTAAAGTTTGAATACGATGGGGATTTTTTCGGTTCTAGAGATTTTTTCAATCACCATTTGTAGCTTGAATAAGCGTTGTTTAAAGCATGTAAGCTCTAAATTGTGATCTTGTATGTGTTATTACCTCTCCTTCACAACATTTCAAACTCGTCCGCATCAGATCGGGGTGGTAATGATAACACTCGGTTCAAAACATTAGTTGCTAAATTGTTATTGAGGAAGCTCGAGTTCTAATCACCATCCTAATTCACCACATCACGGACAAAAATAGTAGTGTTGATGCAACTTTGAGAAGTTGAAGAAAATAAATCACTACCATTAGGGGTCAATTCTCTAACCAAAAATTTATCTCTCTATTATCATCTTTCATCATATTTCTTAATTTATGTGAAAGTGTAACTATTATAATTAGTTTTAAAAAGAATAATATATTGTTATGAGTCGATAGGGGCATTACTTAATTAATAAAAATGACGAACAATTTACAATTGTTTTTGTTAAATGAGTTTGGATCTCATTTTAAGACATAACTTTTGAGATGAGATCCAAACTTATTTAACATTAGTATGAAGCCCATTTAACATGAGCACTAATACAAATACTACATCTCATGGCAATACTTTCACCTCACCCAGCAAAAAATCGAGGTATAATTTCAAGAGACGACATGACTTATTTTTGGCTAAAATAGACTTTTGATCCATGGAAGTTGACGTGTTTTTGATTTTTTTCCCTGTGTCTTCTTTTTTTAAAGAAATAATCCCTGAATATTAAAATTCTTTTGGTCTTAGTCCCTCAAGTTAAAATCCGCAGGAAAATCCGGAGGAAACCTGTGGATTTTACAGTGTATTTTAACTTTAGGGACTAAAACCAAATGAAATTCAACATTTAAGGACTTCATCGAGAAAAAAAGATACAAGGACGAAAAACAAAAATACGCCAACTTACAGGAACCAAAAGACTATTTAAGCCTTTATTTTTTAAATAAAAATAATATATATTCTCTCGGATATCGAATATAACTAAGGAAAAAAGTTTTTCATGACATGCTTCGAATCCCAGCAAAAGCAGTTTAAGTATTATTTCTTTTTATTGAATTTTTTATTTGTTAATTGATATATTTTGTCGGGTTCTTTAATAACCGAGGGGTTATATTTTACTATAAAAGTACTCGTTAATTAAGTTTGACCATAAACCTAGCAGATCCAATCTCGTATACATCATTCTTTGGGATGAATTACAAACCTGAAAAAATCTTTAAGGTTATGTGTTGTATGTTGTTCTTCTAACACCAACCTTGAATAATTTTTTTCATCTTTTGCAATTCATCTTACATAATGATATTTTTTATGTTGTTGTTATTGTAATCCATCTCCATGATTTATTATTTTCCTCGGTTGACAACATTGAGAAATTTATTCCTAAATACGTTGTATATTGCATAGAGAGATAGCGGTGAATGATAAAAAAAATGAAAAAAGAAACATTACATATTACTTTCAATTTTTTACTACTCACCATTTTTTCTACAAGTAATATATTACATCGGTTTTAATATAAAACTGAGGAGAAAGTTCCTAGTTTATTTTATTTTATAATTAATATTGAAACAACATTTTCCATCAGTTTTAATAAACAACTGAGGGTTATAGTTACTCATTTAACCAACAACTAATCTATGTCATACGTTCATAAAGTAACAACGTTCAAGATATTTCCAACACATCAATCCACCAGAAACCCTTTATATCCAATAAGAACGAACACCGCCATTATATATCTTGGACGCTATCTTGTGAATCTCAAACACTTATAATGAAAGTGTTTTCCATGAAAATATTAATAATGAAAACTTGGAACAGATCTCTGGTATGGATTGTAAGTGCAGAAAACAAATTGTTGCAAGATTGATGTTCTTACATAATATCTTATTTTTTACTTGAATTTTATGTTATGTATATAACCTTCTTTATGTTATATCATAAATTGAAACCGTTCAAACCATCCAGCTTGAAAAGTATTGGGTAGATTTGGATTTATTCAAAGTGACGATGATTAATCAAATTTATCAAAAATTTGCACTTGCAGATTGAAACAAAAACAATGTAACATTAGAAACTTTGAATTTAATATTGTGTAATTTAATTATTATGATTAAATAAATTAATTTAATATTTATCGTAAACAATGAAATTTAATATTTAGTGTAAATAATTTAATTTGTATTTTTTAAAAAAATTCCCCTCAGTTTTTGACAAAAACCGAGAGGTATATGGCGGTAGTTTTGAAAATATAAATATGTTGATGTTGGGAATCAAATCCATGACTATTTCAATTATTCTCTCGATTATTCTGAAATTGAGGGGTATATAGGAGAGTTTTCATGACGTCTTTCGTTACCTCGTTTGTATAACTGATGTTATATCCTCTTCGCGTTTGAGGTTATTTATAGTAGTGGAAAGTGGGTGTTGATATTGTTCTTTGATAGACAACTACCTGGATTTATGAGAGGCACTAGGGTGCACAACCCTTAACACAAGAAAAAAAGAGTAAAAGAAAAGACCAAAAACCTCAAAACAAAAAGATTACAAGAATTCACAAGGGAGAATTCGAGCTGAATCACACTTCCAATCCTTCAAACAATAAGAAAGAAAAAGAGTTATACCATTCCCACGATATATGCTTTAAACAAACTCCATGTTAGAAAGTTATTTTTCTTTAAAAATAATAGTATTTCGGTTTAACCAAAGGATCCAACAAGTTGCTGCCAAAAAGTAATGTGTCAAAATATCTCCTCTTCAACTTTGAGCAAATTAATAACAAGTAATCTACTAGAAAACTATTTCCCTACTCCACCATAATTTCAAGCCAAGAAAAGACATCATTCCAGACAACTTTACTAATCACACCATTCTCAAAGAGATGCAACTCATCTTACTCCATAACTTGACAAAAAGGAGACACTCCATTATCATTCTCAGGGAGGATGTTTCTTTTGATCAATTGAGTTTTGGTTGGAAGCTATTTCATCAATATTCTCCAGCATAAATCTTGAACCTTATTAGAAAATATGTGTTGTTGATTCACGACTTAGTTGCTTCTAACCGAAAAACCCACATTGTCCCGCCACCAAATAAATGTATTGGCTTATCCGAAGAAAGGGAAACGTGATGCAAGAAGCATCACATTACTTTAATTCACATACTCATAGGTTAACTTTTACATTAACATTTCTTATAAAAAAATATATTTAACGAGACCATGATTGGTAAGGGCAAGCTCGCAACAAAAGTTTAACCATGAAGTGGCAATTCAGTGGGGAAACAAAGTTATAGGATTGTGTGTAAACGGAACAAGTAGAAACAGAAAAAATATATTAGTATCAAAAAGAAATTAACGAGTAAAATTGAGGATGCATGAGAAATCCATGTGATAATCTCACAAGATTGTGGTGGTTGCGTTTAGGATCGGGCACAGTGATGACGTTGTTACTTGTTAATACCCAGACACATGATTCCCATCTGCTTCGTTAACTATTTCATCTTACGTGTATATCCACGTCGGAAATTTATCTCAATAAATTTTTGTTATTATTTATATTAAAATTACGGCATTAGATCACATATGAATTAGTTCACTGTAATATAATATGTTATCACATTAATCTGATGGGATGTAATAGAGTGTGAATTTTTGTGCACTTCTACATAAATCAATATCTATATTTTTATTTATCCTGTCTATCATCTGCTTATCATTTTTCTCTCTTTTAATTCTATCATTCTTAAAGTGTAAACTAACATTTGAATTTGTTTAAGGATATTTTTTGTTTAATTAATTTCAACTAATTTAAAATACAAATGAATTTTTTAATAAATACTAGATTGTTTGAATGGAAAAAACTTAAAATTTAAAAGACATAAATATTAATGACATGATAGTTAAATTATATAACTGAAAATTATTTGAAAAATAAATTTGTGAATAAGTAAAAGAATTTAAAAAAGATGTTTTGAATCAAAAGATTGACTAGAAATAAATTGCTTTGAATTTAGAATTCGTGAATTGAAAAGAATTTAAAGACACCGAAAAGTATACTTAATGTTATGGAAAGATTGAAAACTTTAAAGTTAGAAATAGACTTTAGAAAGTAAGAGCTTGTTTGATTTGTTTAACTATATATGGTCATTTATTCTCTACTGAGGACTATTAGTTATTATAAGAAAACTAAATATTGTCAACTTAATGATAGACAATTAAATGTGTGTTTGGGATTATAGTATTTGCGGTCCTTTTGATTCGATTTTGAGAGAATTTAATATCTAAACTAATTGAAAATATGTATAAATTGATTTGGACTAGACTTATACAATTTTGGGATAAAATTTAAATCGAACCAAATGAAAAAACAATAAGTTGGTATGGATTGAATTAATGGTATACTAAATACAAATGTAAAAAAAAATTAAAAAATATCTAATATATCTTAACTAATTTTTCATAATAATATAAATTTTTTAATTTTATTTTGTTTCGGTAATGATCATGAATGTCAACGTTTCACTTTTGTTTAGTTGAATATTTTATATTAATTTTTATAATAATGATGATATAAATTATATAAATTAATTATAATTGATTCAAATAAACAAACTCACAGATAAAATTTGAAAATTTGTTGTCCGAATTTTTATCGATTTGATTCAATTTTTAGTCGAGTTAAAAAATGTTCTAACTCAAATACCTTACCTTAGTTTAAATTGGATTTCAATTTAATTGAGATTTGCTCCAACCAATTAAAAAACCCTGCTTGAGATTGACACACATCCTTAAATTTATCTTTATTAACATGTATTATGTTAAATTTGTGTGTTAGTGTCCCACATGTTGGGATGATCATGTTTCTCACTGCATTAGGATGGAGTTAGAAAATTTGAGAAGTAAGGACAATATTTACATATAAATTATTCTTTTATTTTTTTATTTTTAAATTAAAAATAAATAAATATTTAAAATAATTTATTAATAAAAATATTATACTTAATATTTAAAAATGATAAATAAAATTTAGGTGCAGCATATTGTATATGTATGCTGTAAAAGATAAATTAGATAAAAATAAATTAGAAAAGTATATATCTTAATAATAGTATGTTTTTTCTAATAATTAAATAAATAAAATATAAAAAAGGTGAAAATATAGATGACTTTAATAGTTGTATTGTATTATGATATTGTATTATTATTCTCCTATATTGTATTAAAAATATATTGTACTTTACATATAAAATACAAATATAAATGAATGGGGCATGTGTTCATCTTTTACATTTAGTGTAATTTTGAAAAATACTTAATTTTATACAATAATGGCTCGTGAAACCATGGTACAAACATATACATCACTTATAAATATGGATTAAGGACAATATTGATAGATAATCAAGAACAAATGATTAATGCTCATAAATGAATTAATTCACAAATGGAATAGTGAATTAAATAAGTATTATGTAATGAGCATTTTTCATATTGAGAGATGAATAGTTTGCACATTTTGTTGAAGAATCATGAGGGACAATTTCATCATGTCATAATAATAGATGAATATGTGATCTTCTATATACTAAGTTTATCAAAATATTAAATTCTATCCTTATATATATTGTATATCTCCCCTTTTGTTTTCTAATTCATATTTTGACTCTTTTTCACCATAATTTAATGTCAATGTTGATATCAATGTTGATGCTCTTTGAAGATGCCGATCTTTTCCAAATCATTTCCAAACAAATGAAATTTTAATCCTATTGTATCATATGGTCTTATATCTTGAAAAACCAATCTTAATTTGATAATATTAGCATATGTTCTTCAAGTACCTACAGAACAATTAATAGTACTTTTTAGGTACCCAATATTCTTTAGATTCTCTTGGATTAATTTCCTTCCTTACTCTTACATACTCATCATAAGGAATACCATAATTTCTTATGTAGCAAGCATTAGGAGTATGACCTTTTGTATTACAATAAAAGCATGTAGGTATAAAAACATGATTCCTTTTATAGACATAAGAATTATTTCTAACATAAAGTCTTTTAGGATGAATTACACCATGCACTTTCTTTGGTTCCACATTATTGAATTTATTGCTAGTAGCCTTAAAAAAATAGTTTTACTTGTACTTGGTTTATCAAATTTGGAGAAACCAAGTTCATATTTATCATTTGAATATCTTTGTCTACTTAGCACATTTTTCAGACCAATTTTACATTTTTCATATTTCATTATCACTTGGTTTAATTTAACAATTTTAGATTCAAGAGATTGCCATTTATTACAGATGCATTTTTGACTTGGTCTAACTCCATTTTCATGTCATTAGTCGTACTTTCTAAAGATAAAATGATTTTCTTTTGCTTTGGATATTTTCTAGAAAGATCCAAGCATCCCTAGTGTAATACATGAAAAGTATTTTGCAATTCATCGTATGAAGATGTCGCATTACGCGAAAAACCGGCGGGAAAACGAAACAACAGAGCCGCCACCGTCCGTTATTTATCCCGAAGAAGGGAAAGGAAAGGCTCGAAGTAAACCTGGAAAGAACATGGTCTCGCGACCAGAGAACGATGGGATCGGGAGTCGGTTATGCGAAGGGAAGGTATTAGCACCCCTACGCATCCGCCGTACTCGACGGGATCCACGCTCAGAAAGAATAGAAGAAAGGTTGCTAAAAACTGCTCAAAATTGCACACACACTGGAATAAAACACAGAAAGGACGGAAGAAACGGACTCGGCAGGATATCGCATCCTGGGCCTACGTAGTTTGTCAGACACAGACATCAGAGTCGACGTAGTTCGGGGATAAGGGAAACGTGCTCGCTAGGATGTCGCATCCTATGCATACGTATCTTCTCTAACCAGAGAAGAATCAGAGCACTCGTAGCTCGGCTAACGCACGCCAAACAAAACACAAACAGGAAACCGACTGCCAATCGCTGGACTTACGTCAGACTCCACACAAACAGGCAAACCTGGAAACCGAATGCCAATCGCTGGACTTACATCAGACTCCTAACCAACAAACACACACCCACACAGGAAACCAACTGCCAATCGCTGGGCTTACGTCAGACTCCAGACAAACGACGAACAAACACAGGAAACCGACGGCCAATAGCTGGACTTATGTCAGACTCCAACCAGAAAAGGATAACAAACACACACAAAAGGAAAAGAAAGTGCCCGGAGAGATCGGCTCATCTCCTGCCTACGTACCTCATCTGGTATGAGGATCAGGGCGACGTAGTTCCCTTAAACAGGGAAAGAACTTCTATCCTAACCAGAGACAAAGGGAGATAACAAGCTACTAGGGAGACTACGACTCGAGCCTAGAAGTTGTCATGCATAAGATCCCTATGTTGAGGTCTCTATCCTAACTTGCACCGGAAGCAAGCTAGCCTAAACAGCACATCATCAAACATAAGCACAAGTAGCACACACTATATGCAAACAATTGGCTCACACAAGGCTAGGCTTTAGTCAAGGGGTCATGTCAACCTCGACAAACAAGCCAACTGGAATGGGGTGTGGTTAGCTATTAACCCTAACATTGAGAGTTAGGGTGAAGCAGATGAAATGGAGATGAGGGTTATGCCTCATAGCTCTTATCCCTGGCCTGGGAGAGCTTGAATCAAATAGAAAGTGTGGGAGTTCAAAATGTAGGAACTCTTCTCCATATAACTGACACAACAAGATCTTGGGTTCTTATTCACAATGCATCAACACATGGTGTGAGCAAAGTGAATGACACAACTGAATAGCAGGGGATGGATTGCACATCCCTTGTATCTGCCAATTGCCTCTTAAGAGGTCTTTACCTGCTTGGCACAAACTTAAACAAACACAAGCATTGCCTCTTAAGGAGGGCTTCAGACAGGTGCCTGCCAACATAACATGACAGGTCTTCCAGACTACATGAAGATCAAGGAATTATACCTCAGTGGTATGCCAACCACAAGCAAGCAAAGCAAAGTTCAAATGAACTTAAAGCAACTTAGGTACCTGTGGAAACAGCTAAACCAATCAGTATAAAATCCAGACAATCAGACAACAGTCAATATCCAACAGACAACCCAATATGCAACACATGAGCCATAAACACAAGTGAATTGTTCTCAAAGCCTACAAAACAAACCAATGTTAGCCAATAATAACACATGATCAAGCTCAAATGAGGGAGCAACATCAATCATGGAGATGTATACTTGAACCTGAAATTCAAAGCTCACATGTAAGCAACAAACCACTAGGTCAAAGCCTAGCGTCAAAGATGAAGAAAAAATTCAAAACAGGAGCTGAAATTCAACACAATGGAACTTCAAACACATATTAACAAGTCCTAAAAAGGCTCACATCAAAATCAATCATCAAATGCATTTCATGATCAAAAGAAGTCAAAGGCAAAATCAAAGCTCATATATGATCATCATGAATGAAAATTCCAAATCAAAACAGAAATGATTCAAATAATTCTGGAAAAAATCATGAGCATTCAACATATCCAACATGATCATCATACAAAAAATCAGAAGCATCCAAGATCATTTGGCATGGAAATTAAATTGCACAAGTAAGAACAATCAAAGGTGTGACACAAATTATCACACCAAGTTAACACATGCATAAGACAGAAATGGTAAATGGGAAAAATACCAAACCAAGCCTAAAACATCCAGCAATGTGTCTAGAATCATCATGTAAAATTTCAAGTCCATTGGATTAAAATCAAGCATTTCACAATAGAAAGAGCAAGGCAAAGTCACAAATGTACATGTGTTCAATCAACTTAGAGCAAATAAAATTTCAGCCATGCACAACTTCAGAAAAAATCATCATGAAAAACTAGACATCTCAAGGGACAATTAGAAAAAAACCAGGTATTTTTTGGATCATTTTTCAATTTGATATGCATTTTACAAGTTGGAAAAAATAATGAAAATCAAGATGAACATATATTGGAAATTTGGAGGGAAGGGCAATAAAATATTCAAATGAGGAGCGCGCCTAGCAATGAAACTACGTCGTTTTGGCTGAAAAGCCCTAGGGAAATAGCGGCGGTTACAACCGTCACAAAAATCGACGCAAATGATGAATCTTCATCTTCTTCATGAAGAACACGAAGAACACTCATGAACTTCAATGGAGTTTTTCCAGATTTTTCCAGATTTCCAGAAATGCTCAGATTTTCAAAAACTTTATACCAAATCGAAGCTCATGCAAAGGAGATAATAGATCAAGCATCAATTAATCCTAATTCAACATGATTCATGCAAATCGAAGCAAATAAAGTTTGACATGTGAAACTTCAATCAAGCATATCTCTCTCAATTTTTATCCGAATCGCACGAAATTTATATCAGAACGATCAGCAAAGCAAGATCTACAAGAATATCTACATGAATTGTGAAATTATGAAGCTCTAAAAACTCACCTCTTGAAGAGCAGTTCCTTGTTTTGCACGATTCAAAGCTCCAGATGATCCAAATCAGTTTCAGAATGCTTGTGATGATATTTGATGAAGAAAAGGAAGCTTGAGAACGTGTAGATCTAGATTCATAATCAACTTCCATCTTTGAGTTTTGAGCTTCAAATGCTTGGTTCTTGCACGAATTCAACAAACCAATACTTGATTCACACTCTAATCAACTCACTGATCATGAATCTTCAACAAAAACAAGATGTTATGTTGAAGGATTTTGAAATTTGGTTTGAAGAAAATTTTGGAGGGAGAGAGAAACTAGATCTAGAAATGTGAAATTGTGATTAACCTTTCAAATTCTGTTATGATTATGGTATTTATATGTTGTACTAATCACACTAAAAATGTTAATTAGCAATGGTTAATGGTAATTAGCAAAAATAAGGTGTTTTGACAAAAATTGAAAAATTGCATGGTGCATGTAGTAATCCTACGTGAACAGTACCCTTGGCTTGATCATTTTCACTTAAAATCCTTTTTTAAACTCAATGGCAATGGTAGAAAGTCCATACAATGCACCATTTTTAAATTTTGCAATTTCCCTCCAAAAAAGTCATGGATATGCAAGTGATTATATGATGAGATTTTATGTAATGTGATGCATGATTTGGAAATTAGAGGTCAAGGGAAGAATATTGCAAAAAGAACCACTCAATTTGGAGCTTTGATTCAAAAGTTATGCTCATTTGAAGTTCCATGCACACTTTGCCATGATTTGATCATAACTCCTTAACCATTCATTAGAAATTCATGATCTTGGACTTTTTTTGGAAATGGGAGAGAAAGATCTTCAACTTTCATGTTGAACAAAATTTCATTTGAAGCTTCTTTGATGTTGGAAAGTTGAGTTGAAGTTGGTCCAAAAACTTGCCATTTTTGGAAACTTGAAATTACAGGCCACTTTCCATTTTTGGAAACTTTTGATCTGGCTTCAAAATCTTCAAGGTAGATGTTTGACATGTTGAATAACCTTCTTTGGGACATGAGTGAAGTGTCTCAAACCATTTTCTATCTCCTAGCCCTCAGTTGACTTGCAGTTGACTTTTATGGGCCTCAGATGACTTGGTCATGCACTGTGGACTTTGAGCCTTCAACACTTGGCCAACTTGCATCAAAATGAACCTTGATTCATATAAGCTCATTAGAACACCCATAGGGCCTTCATCTCATGGAACAACCCTTGCTCTCTTGCATAGATGGATTCTCCTGATCAGTTTTGACTGATGAATGCAACATGTTATGCAATGCTAATGACCTAAAAATGAAACGTATGTACAAATGGGAGGTGCAAATTTGAGGTGCTACAGCTGCCCTTATTCAATCAACTGGGAACCTGAACGGCTGAGAGCAACGGCTGTCAGACCTTCAAGGTAAACAGGGATTGAATACCAAAGAACCGTAGAAATTTGCACTCTGCGAGGATCCAAGAAAAGAATGTTCACCAATGGCAACTTCCACTGGGATCTGATATTTATCAATGGACCAGACAAGACGTCTACCAACGACTCTACTGGGGATTTTGATTTTTTATCAATGAAAAGGAACCAGCCAGACGTCAACGGACGAATGGGAAAAACTCAACGTTTACCGAAACCAACGGAGAGGTGACCAGACATCAACGGATGAATGGGAAGACTCGACCAGACGTCAACGGACGAACGGGAGAAGCTCGACGTTTATCGACACCGACGGAGAAGGTGACCAGACATCAACGGATGAACTGGGAGAAAGAGATACAACCAAACGTCAACGGACGAATGGGAAAAACTCAACGTTTATCGATACCAACGGAGAGGTGGCCAGACATCAACGGATGAATGGAAGAAAGAAATACAACCAGACGTCAACGGACGAATGGGAAAAACTCAACGTTTATCGATACCAACGGAGAGGGTGACCAGACATCAACGGATGAATGGGAGAAAGAGATACAACCAGACGTCAACGGACGAACGGGAAAAACTCAACGTTTATCGATACCAACGGAGAGGTGACCAGACATCAACGGATGAATGGGAAGACTCGACCAGACATCAACGGACGAACGGGAGAAGCTCGACGTTTACCGACACCAACAGAGAAGGTGACCAGACATCAACGGATGAACTGGGAGAAAGAGATACAACCAAACGTCAACGGACGAATGGGAAAAACTCAACGTTTATCGATACCAACGGAGGGGTGACCAGACATCAACTGATGAACTGGAAGAAAGAGATACAACCAAACGTCAACGGACGAATGGGAAAAACTCAACGTTTATCGATACCAACGGAGAGGTGACCAGACATCAACGGATGAACTGGGAAGACTCGACCAGACGTCAACGGACGAACGGGAGAAGCTCGACGTTTATTAACACCAACGGAGAGGTGACCAGACATCAACGGATGAACTGGGAAGACTCGACCAGACGTCAACGGACGAACGGGAGAAACTCAACGTTTATCGACACCAACGGAGAGGTGACCAGACATCAACGGATGAACTGGGAAGACTCGACCAGACGTCAACGGATGAACGGGAGAAACTTAACGTTTATCGACACCAACGGAGAGGTGACCAGACATCAACGGATGAACTGGGAAGACTCGACCAGACGTCAACGGACGAACGGGAGAAGCTCGACGTTTATCGACACCAATAGAGAGGTGACCAGACATCAACGGATGAACTGGGAAGACTCGACCAGACGTCAACAGACGAACGGGAGAAGCTCGACGTTTATCGACACCAACGGAGAGGTGACCAGACATCAACGGATGAACTGGGAAGACTCGACCAGACGTCAACGGACGAACGGGAGAAGCTCGACGTTTATCGACACCAACGGAGAGGTGACCAGACATCAACGAATGAATGTGAATACGGAAAGAGGATGATACGAACATCGAAAGATGATGTCTACGGACACCAAAACAAAACCCACACGGGGATAACCACGACACTCACGGGTATCACAAGGATGACATCTACATATGTCGAGACAAGTCCAAACACTTGCTGGGGATCTCACTGGGGAGAATCAACCTTTCCTTTCACCAGCGGGTGAGGAAATAAACCTCTTTGGGGGATTATCAACCTTGAATGCTGTCTGTCAAGAGCAACTGTAGCAAATATGCCGTACAGATGTTGAACAATGATCTGCCTCTGCTGGGGATATGGTCCAATTAGGTTTAACACATGAATGCATATGTTTGAATTTTTCTATGGCGTAATGCTCCATATTGAATGGAAATGCTACGCGGTTTGAGGATGCAATGTTTACTACATGCAAGATACAAAATGATGAGAACTCCTGCTGGGAAGCAAATGGTCGCTCCTCTGAGTGCACAAATCTGATTAGATTCTCCGACTCGGTGGGGAGATGCACTGCTGGGGGTGATTTGCTGATCTGATACTCTGGGGACGGCAGAGGAAACCAAGTTAACTCTGGGGAGACTCTGTCTGGAGAACACACCAACTTCTCAACCGTGCTGGCGAATAGCATTGCTGCTGGAGAAAGGACAAATCCCACCAGGGACAACTTCACTGAATCCAATCCGCTTGGGGACTCCGCTGGGGGAAACAACCAATGCTCACCTCTACTGGGGATAACTGCTAATCCTTGAGCAGGATAAACTCTACTGGGGATAATCTTCACCAAGCATGATCCGCTTGGGGACTTCGCTGGGGAAAACCATCAACACAAACCTCCGCTGAGACAACTACCCTCTTCAAAATTGCTGGGGAGAACATTCACAACCCTGCTGGGGAAACGCATTCACGACCATGCTGAGGATTACAGTACTTCACACCCGACTGCTGAGGAACAAACTACTCACTAATACCTCCGCTGGGGATACGGCCTTCCGGCTCAGTGGGGATCAACAGCCTTCAGACTAGCTGGGGAAACAGCCACTTCCGAGCCTGCTGGGAAAACATCCTCAACCTGCTGAGGAATCCCTGATCTTGATTATGCTGGGGAGACAAGTCTTGAACCTGCTTTAGACAACCCAACCTCTCACACTACTGGACAGTGGGGAAACCTCTCTGAACAAACCGTGACTTATCTGCTTCAGCCCGGAATCATAGATAATAATCTGCAAAACAACAAGACACACATGCACCAGGGGATTATATGGACAAAATACACCCAAGTGTACCCATCATTCAAAATGATTTTCAAATGTTTTATCTTTCGACACGTTATTGTCTGGCCTTCATGTTTTTATATGCAATGTTTATCAAAAATTCGGATGTTTTTGCAAACAAAACAGTAAAATAAAAACAAGAGAGCAATTTATCTGAATAACGACTTTTATTGATTGAAAATGGGCCTGAAAAGGCAAATACATCAGGAAGCAATTCCTAGGAAGAGGTAATTGCGCACAAAAGGAAAAATCTATCCTAATGGCAATGTGAACACGGCATCCACTATTTCTCAATTCTGTTATGACTCACAGATCATCATATTCCTCCCAAATCCCTTGCTTTCTGAGAAGAATGTCTGGACCGATCACATCTTTCAAGATGGTAGGCGATGAAGTACAGATAACTCAGACTGTAGTCTTCGCTTCAATCCCTCTTTTGCCTGAATCGCCCTTTCGGGTTTTCAATCCACCGGGATACCCATTTTTGCCTAAGCCGCCCTTTCGGGTTTTTGACTTACTGGGTGTACATATTTTTCATTCTTTTTATCCCTAACTTTTGCCCGAACCTTTTTTCCTTTTTTTTTTGGTTCGTCGGGGTGCCCTTTTTTGCCTGGACTATTTTATTCTTTTCGTCCAGCGGGTCAATTTATGCGAAGTATTTTTTGACTACATCTGAGTTAACAGGGGACGAAAAATCTTCACCATCCATAGTTGTAAGCATCAAGGCTCCACCGGAGAAAACCTTTTTAACAACATATGGACCTTCGTAATTAGGAGTCCATTTGCCCCTGTTATCTGTGCCGGGAGGAAGGATCCTCTTCAAAACTAGATCACTAGTCTGATAGCTTCGAGGACGCACTTTCTGATCAAAGGCCTTCTTCATCCTTCTCTGATACAACTGCCCATGGCAAATAGCTGCTAACCGCCTCTCTTCGATAAGGCTCAACTCATTAAACCTTGTTCGAATCCACTCGGCTTCGTCAAGTTTGACATCCAACAGGACTCTCGGAGAGGGAATCTCCACTTCAACAGGTAGGACTGCCTCCATACCATACACAAGGGAGTAAGGGGTTGCCCCGGTCGACGTACGTACTGAGGTACGGTACCCATGCAAAGCGAAAGGCAGCATCTCATGTCAATCCTTGTACGTCACGACCATCTTCTGCACAATCTTCTTGATATTCTTGTTTGCCGCCTCTACATCACCATTCATCTTCGGTCTGTAAGGAGAAGAATTATGATGTTCAATCTTGAAATCTTTGTACAGCTCTTTCATCATTTTGTTATTGAGATTCTAACCATTATCAGTAATGATTCTCTCAGGAACCCCATAACGACAGATGATTTCTTTCTTGATGAATCGGGCAACCACTTGCTTGGTAACATTGGCATAGGAGGCTGCTTCCACCCACTTGGTGAAGTAATCAATCGCAACCAGGATGAAGCGATGTCCACTAGAAGCAGTAGGCTCAATCTTCCCAATCATATCAATGCCCCACATCGCGAATGGCCAAGGCGAATTCATGACATTCAGAGGACTTGGTGGTACATGCACCTTATCAGCATAGATTTGACATTTATGGCACTTCCGAGCGTATTTGAAACAATCGGATTCCATAGTCATCCAGTAATAACCGGCTCTCAACAATTTCTTGGACATTGCATGACCACCAGCATGGGTACCAAAAGATCCTTCATGCACTTCTTGCATCAACATGTCTGCTTCGTGTCTATCCACGCATCTGAGCAGAACCATGTCAAAGTTCCTCTTGTACAACACGTCATCCTGATTCAAATAAAAGCTTCCAGCTAGCCTTCTCAGGGTTTTCTTGTCATTCTTAGACGCACCTTCAGGATACTCCTGGCTCTTGAGGAAATTCTTGATATCATAGTACCACGGCTTCTTATCAACAACAGACTCGACTGCAAACACATACGCAGGCCTCTCGAGTCGATTCACCGCAACATGTGGTACATGATTCCACCAATGAACTTTGATCATAGAAGACAAAGTAGCCAAGGCATCAGCCATCTGATTCTCATCTCGGGGGACATGATACAACTTCACCTTTTTGAAGAAAGTCAGGATCCTTCTGGTATAGTCTTGATAAGGAATCAAATGCGGCTGGTGAGTATTCATATCTCCATTGACCTGGTTAATCACTAGAGCGGAATCTCCATAAATGTCCAGTGTTTTGATCCTTAGATCGATGGCTTCTTCTATCCCCATGATACAAGCCTCATACTCAGCTTCGTTGTTGGTTACATCAAAAGTCAGTCTGGCAGAAAAAGGTATATGAGCCCCTTTTGGATTGATAAGCACTGCCCCAACACCGTTGCCATTCACATTCACAGCCCCATCAAACATCAATGTCCACTTGTTATCAGGATCCGGTCCTTCCTCGACAAGAGGCTCTTCACAATCTTTCATCTTTAGATACATGATGTCTTCATCAGGGAATTCAAACATCATTGGCTGATAATCATCGATCGGTTGCTCGACAAGGTAGTCTGACAGAATACTACCTTTGATGGCCTTCTGCAACGTGTACTGGATATCATACTCTGTTAAAATCATCTGCCAATGAGCAACACGTCCGGTGAGAGCGGCTTCTCAAAGATGTATTTCACTAGATCCATCTTAGAAATCAACAAGGTAGTATGGTTCAACATATACTGTCTCAGTCGGCGAGCAGCCCAGGCCAAAGCACAACAAGTTTTCTCGAGCTGCGAATATCTTATTTCATAGTCGGTAAACTTTTTGCTAAGGTAGTATATGGCATGCTCTTTTCGACCAGACTCGTCATGCTGTCCCAATACACACCCCATCAAGTTCTCAGTCACTGACAGGTACATTATCAGAGGTCTCCCAGGAACTGGAGGTATAAGGATTGAAGGTTTCTGTAAATATTCTTTTATCTTGTTAAAAGCTTTCTGACAGTCATCATTCCACCTGATTGCTTGATTTTTCCTTAGCAATTTGAATATCGGTTCACACGTGGCAGTTAGGTGAGATACAAACCGTGCAATGTAGTTCAATCTCCCTAAGAACCCACGAACCTGCTTTTCAGTTTTCGGTTCAGGCATCTCTTGAATAGCTTTTACTTTTGCTGGATCAACCTCAATCCCTTTCTCAGTGACAATGAAGCCCAACAGCTTTCCGGATCTCGCCCCAAACGTACACTTGTTCGGATTCAGCCTCAGTTTGAACTTTCTCAGCCTTTCAAACAACTTCTGCAGATTTACCAGGTGCTCCTCTTCTGTTTGAGACTTCGCGATCATGTCATCCACGTACACTTCAATCTCTTTGTGCATCATGTCATGAAAGAGAGTCGTCATAGCCCTCTGATAGGTAGCACCGGCATTCTTCAACCCAAATGGCATCACCTTATAGCAGAACGTGCCCCAAGGTGTAATGAATGTCGTCTTTTCCATGTCTTCTAGCGCCATCTTGATCTGATTATAGCCAGAAAATCCATCCATGAAAGAGAAAACCGAGGATTGAGCAGTATTATCAACCAATACATCAATGTGAGGTAATGGGAAGTCATCTTTCGGACTTGCTCTATTTAGATCCCGGTAATCGACACACATCCTGACTTTGCCATCCTTCTTCGGCACGGGAACGATGTTGGCCACCCACGGGGGATAATTGGTCACTGCAAGAAAACCCGCATCCAACTGCTTCTGAACCTCTTCCTTGATCTTAACAGCCATATCAGGACTAGTTCTACGCAACTTCTGCTTGACTGAAGGACAATCTTCTCTGAGAGGTAGTCTATGCACCACAATATCTGTATCCAACCCAGGCATATCTTGATACGACCAGGCGAATATCTCTACATATTCTCTCAGCATCTCAATCAACCCTCTCTTGACATCTTCCTTCAAAGCATCCCCGATCTTGATCTCTCTTCTGGCGTCCTCAATACCCAGGTTAATAATCTCCAACTCCTCCTGATGAGGTTGGATGACCCTTTCCTCTTGCTTCAATAATCTGACCAGTTCTTTAGGGAGTTCACAATCTTCCTCACTCTCCTCTTCAGCTTGGTAGATGGGATTATTGAAATCATACTGAGCCATAACAGAACTGTTTATAGTGGAGTCCGTAAGATCAATTCTGCATGTTTAATGCTTTATTTTAGAAAAAGAGTTCAAGAAAGTCACAAAAACAAAAAACATTGCCATTTTTATTGTTTTTGAAAAAATAAAACAAAACAGAAAGACAGGGATCACAAAATTGTTTGCAAAACGTCCTTTATTAATGATATCGTTGAAAAACATGATGAGGCCCTACAATGAACCACTACGCCTTGGGAAGAACGTAGGGTTTTGTGCAAAATGAAAAAACAAAAGAAAATTACTCTGTTTGAAGAGTAACTTGGATCATTTCTTCAGCTGTCCAATTGTTGATCGTCTCCCCTGGAGCACACGGTCGAACCCAGTTGTTCAAATCACAATCACTGTCACCGTCTTCACTACTGGTTACAAAGATGTCACCGTGATTCATCAGCCCAGCGCTGGTGAAGGTACTCGGCCCTTTCTGATCTTGAACACCCCGCTCCGCCTGCAGAGGTTGATAACCAATACCGAATTTGTCTTCTTTGACGGGCAAATCAACCATCTTGCCCCAGCCTTCTGCATTGCCCGAGTTGATAACCTCCCTAGCCTGTTTGTAGGATGCAATCGAGGCACTTGGCTTCTTCTGCTCAGCGAAAGCCACCTTCTCAAGAGCAACGGTCTCAAACGCCTGGCACAGAGTTTCATGGATCTCACCATCCACCTCCACATACTTGAAAGAGGATAAATGACTCACCAGAATGTCCTCCTCGCCGCACACAGTCACAATCTGACCGTTCCAAACATACTTCAGCTTCTGATGGAGAGTTGACGACACTGCTTCAGCCCCATGTATCCAGGGACGCCCCAATAAGCAACTATATGCTGGCTGGATGTCCATCACATAGAAGATAATATCAAATACCTCTGGGCCAATCTTCACTGGCAACGTGACTTCGCCAAAAACAGACCGTTTGGATCCATCAAATGCACGAACAATGAGATCGCTTGGAGTGAGGACAACCCCTTCAACATCAATCTTGCTCAAGGTCTTCTTGGGCAACACATTCAACGAAGAGCCAGTATCTACCAACACATGTGACAATACTGCGCCTTTACACTCCATGGTGATATGCAGGGCTTTGTTATGGTTGCGACCTTCAGGCGTCAGATCCAAGTCTGTGAACCCCAATCCATGCCTTGTGCTCACATTAGCAATAACACCCTCGAGCTGGTTGACAGAAATCTCCTGAGGCACGTAAGCCAAATTCAACATTTTCAACAAGGCATTACGGTGTGCCTCAGAGCACAGCAACAATGAGAGTATAGAAATCTTGGACGGAGTTTGATTCAGCTGATCTACAATCTTGTAGTCACTCTTCTTAATAATCTTCATAAACTCCTCCACGTCTTTCTCAAACGAGCCCTCAGGCCCCTCCTTATGAACAGATTCCTCCTCAACCACAGCTTGTTTACCCTTTGCTTTGGCGAGAGCCTCAGCATTACTATCTCTCAAAGGCTGCGGTGCAAACAGACGACCGCTCCTGGTAAACCCTCCAGGTCCCCCTACATTGTCCATAACAGGACCAACAGTCACTGGAGCTCTACTCGGCAAACCAATTGTTACTGGAGACTGATTAACTGGTCTGATCTGACTTTCCGCCTTTCGGTTGTTGCAGTAAGCATTATCATACTTCCACGGCACAACCCTACTATTCTCAACAGCCCTTCTACCAGAAGCAACGATAGTAGTGGGAGCACTGACAATTACTGGAGCAGATATAGTAACAGGAGTACCAACGGTTGCAGATGCACCAACAGTTCTCTGGCCACGTCCAGATCCCTCAGACGGTTTGAAATAAATGGTGACAGTTGACACCATCCCACGATCTTTCACAACCCGAGCAAACTGCAAACAGCCCTCATTAATCAGACCCTGGATACCAGTCTTCAACTGCATACACCCATTCTCTGAAGCTTCACAGTCTGAACAGCCCTTATCACAGCCCGGGAACACTCCCCCATTCAACAGACGCTCTTTCACAACCAACAATGGTGTCTGAACCTCATCCACATCCACCACCAGGTCCACAGCTTATCCATCTTCCATATTATTCACCCTAGGCCCACCATGCTGAGGCATAGGGTTGTTCACAACATTCGGAACAGGAGCAAAATTGATTGTTTTGGCGTCAATCAAGTCCTGGACCTTATGATGAAAAGCCCGTCAGTTCTCAATATGGTGCCCTGGTGCACCGGAATGGAAGTCACAACGAACGTTGGCATCATACCCAGCAGGTATCTTTGTCAACGGAGCCATAGTACGCAATTCGACAAACCCCAACCTGAGCAGTTCGGGTAGCAACTCAGCATATGTCATAGGCAACGGGTCGAAACGACGATCCGACATTCTCTGTCTCGGCTGAAATGGACGTTGCTGTTGTTGTTGTTGTGGTGGATGTTGGTGTTGTCTCTGTTGTTGCTGAGGTTGATGTTGAGGTGCTGGAATGGTTACAGCAGCCACCTGGCGATATTGCCCTCTGTTCACATTTCTTCGACTGTGATGCACATCATTAGTCTCACCCTCCCTTCTGCGAGGTGCCCCAGAAAATGGTTTCTTTGAAGACGAAGAACCAGCATCCTGAATCTTTCCAGCTTTAATGAGGCTCTCGGTTCTCTCTCCACAAGTAACCACATCAGAGAAACTACCGAACGGGCAACTCCCCATCCGGTCCATGAACACTCCTTGTAAAGTTCCGATGAACATATCGGTCAACTCCCTCTCCAGCATAGGAGGTTGCACCCTTGCAGCTAATTCACGCCATCGCTGGGCGTACTCCTTGAAGCTTTCACCAGATTTTTGACACAGGCTCTGTAACTGAGTTCGGCTCGGAGCCATGTCCATATTGTGCTTGTATTGCCTCAAGAAGGCTTCACCCAGATCTCTCCAACTTCTAATGGATTCTCTTTTCAGCTCCATGTACCAGTCCAAGGAAGCTCCAGACAAGATATCCTGGAAAAAGTACATCCACATTTTCTCGTCGTCTGTGTAGGCGGAGATTTTCCTGTAATAGGCCTGCACATGGGTGCGAGGATAAGAAGTACCGTTGTATTTGTCAAAGGAAGGCGCCTTGAACTTGTAAGGGATCCTCAATCCATCAACCAAGCCCATATTTGTTACATCAAACCCCAGAGAGTTCTGACACTCCATGGCTCTGATCTTCTCAGCTAGGGCATCAACCTTTCTGCCCCTCTCTTCAATTCTGACAACTTCGTCTTCATCACTGAGCAGGGTGAACATATCTTCCTGCCTGTCAACCAGCGGAGCAGGATGGCGCACTAGAGCACGAGTCACTCTGGCGTTAACAGTCTCTGCAGCAAGAGGTTGTCCGTTGATTCTGATTCCCCTCAATTCATCACCCACAGCATAATCATTGACGGGGACGGTGGCGGCAGCAACATTATCATTCACAGGGACCCCCACTGGTGAAGCACGGCTGGGAGGCGGAATCGCAGCTTCCTGTCTCTGGGCTAAGGCACACAGCTCCTCTTGCCCTTGAACAACTCCTTGCATCATGGTCATAAATTGGGCCATGTTAGCCCTCATCTCTGCTAACTCAGCTTGCACTTGGTCCATATTCCTTTGTTGATTCAGTCTGGTAGTGTAGCGGTGTGGACGTTGATCAGCAATCCTGCCTAAGACAGGAACCAGAGTGAGAAGTCTCGATCAGGAACACCTGTAATGCAAGAATGATATGTGTATGATGCGTGTGATGCGTATGCAGGTTAACTTTTCTTTTTCTATGCATTATTTTTTTTTGAAAATAAACATGCTATGATGCAAATGATGGAGCCATGACTGGTTGGCTGTGTATCACGCGGCACAGGATCAAAGCTTTGGCCTGAATTCGGAACCGCAAAGTCATCTGAGACCTAAAATCATCTGAAACCCATACTTCTGAACCAAGTCACCATTTGAGCAAGTACCCTCAAATTCAGCCCAGGGATCCGAAATAAACGGAACCCTCTGATAAATGCCAAGGTCAAACCTCCGACGTCCAGAAATAGAGACCCTTAAATCCAACTGAACCATAGTCACCATCACAGAATCACTGGCGGAACCTGTACTTGCAAGAATCAAACCCTCCCCTCACAGGTGAATTCTAACAAGGTCATCCTAAGGCGGACAATGGTCTCGACAATCGGGCAAAGATACTCAACGGGTTTGCCCTTTCGGGTGTGCCGTTGTAGCTCTCTTAAGATCGTCTAAACCAAAGATCCGGGAAAGAACGGTCACCGAAGTCAATAGCTCAGATGAGATAACCCAACCTGAGTGGAATAACTCCAAACGGAAGGACTCTCTCAAATGAACCTCGTCCGGCTGTGGTGACACGTCTCCTCATCATGTCGTATAACATGTGAAGAAACATGAGACCACGCTAATCCTAGGTGTATACTCAGGCCTGGGTATTGGGCCTCACTCAGAACACCCACCCCAAATCAGAGAAACCAACCTGTACAGAATCCCATATGATGACAGTATGATGCATGCAAGTATCTATGCAAGTATATACAATCACAGCATAATAAATATGAATGCAATAAATAAGCAGTAAAAGCAACCACAACTATCCTAAAGAGCGCTAGGATTGACTCGCTTAGGGAAGATGGACCAGCAAGAGGTCAACTTCTCGGGATAGTCCCTAGCAGAGTCGCCAGCTGTCGCATTACGCGAAAAACCGGCGGGAAAACGAAACAACAGAGCCACCATCGTGCGTTATTTATCCCGAAGGAGGGAAAGGAAACGCTCGAAGTAAACCTGGAAAGAACATGGTCTCGCGACCAGAGAACGATGGGATCGGGAGTCGGTTATGCGAAGGGAAGGTATTAGCACCCCTACACATCCGTCGTACTCGACGGGATCCACGCTCAGAAAGAATAGAAGAAAGGTTGCTAAAAACTGCTCAAAATTGCACACACACTAGAATAAAGCACAGAAAGGACGGAAGAAACGGACTCGACAGGATATCGCATCCTGGGCCTACGTAGTTTGTCAGGCACAGACATCAGAGTCGACGTAGTTCGGGGATAAGGGAAACGTGCTCGCTAGGATGTCGCATCCTATGCATACGTATCTTCTCTAACCAGAGAAGAATCAGAGCACTCGTAGCTCGGCTAACGCACGCCAAACAAAACACAAACAGGAAACCGACTGCCAATCGCTGGACTTACGTCAGACTCCACACAAACAGGCAAACCTGGAAACCGAATGCCAATCGATGGACTTACATCAGACTCCGAACCAACAAACACACACCCACACAGGAAACCAACTGCCAATCGCTGGGCTTACGTCAGACTCCACACAAACGATGAACAAACACAGGAAACCGACGGCCAATCGTTGGACTTATGTCAGACTCCAACCAGAAAAGGATAACAAACACACACAAAAGGAAAAGAAAGTGCCCAGAGAGATCAGCTCATCTCCTGCCTACGTACCTCATCTGGTATGAGGATCAGGGCGACGTAGTTCCCCTAAACAGGGAAAGAACTTCTATCCTAACCAGAGACAAAGGGAGATAACAAGCTACTAGGGAGACTACGACTCGAGCCTAGAAGTTGTCATGCATAAGATCCCTATGTTGAGGTCTCTATCCTAACTTGCACCGGAAGCAAGCTAGCCTAAACAGCACATCATCAAACATAAGCACAAGTAGCACACACTATATGCAAATAATTGGCTCACACAAGGCTAGGCTTTAGTCAAGGGGTCATGTCAACCTCGACAAACAAGCCAACTGGAATGGGGTGTGGTTAGCTCTTAACCCTAACATTGAGAGTTAGGGTAAAGCAGATGAAATGGAGATGAGGGTTATGCCTCATAGCTCTTATCCCTAGCCTGGGAGAGCTTGAATCAAATAGAAAGTGTGGGAGTTCAGAATGTAGGAACTCTTCTCCACATGACTGACACAACAAGATCTTGGGTTCTTATTCACAATGCATCAACATATGGTGTGAGCAAAGTGAATGACACAACTGAATAGCAGGGGATGGATTGCACATCCCTTGTATCTGCCAATTGCCTCTTAAGAGGTCTTTACCTGCTTGGCACAAACTTAAACAAACACAAGCATTGCCTCTTAAGGAAGGCTTCAGACAGGTGTCTGCCAACATAACATGATAGGTCTTCCAGACTACATGAAGATCAAGGAATTATACCTCAGTGGTATGCCAACCACAAGCAAGCAAAGCAAAGTTCAAATGAACTTAAAGCAACTTAGGTACCTGTGGAAACAGCTAAACCAATCAGTATAAAATCCAGACAATCAGACAACAGTCAATATCCAACAGACAACCCAATATGCAACACATGAGCCATAAACACAACTGAATTGTTCTCAAAGCCTACAAAACAAACCAATGTTAGCCAATAATAACACATGATCAAGCTCAAATGAGGGAGCAACATCAATCATGGAGATGTATACTTGAACCTGAAATTCAAAGCTCACATGTAAGCAGCAAACCACTAGGTCAAAGCCTAGGGTCAAAGATGAAGAAAAAATTCAAAACAGGAGCTGAAATTCAACACAATGGAACTTGATAACATGAAATTATATCACATTTTAAGACTTAATTTAATTAGATTATATTATCATTTACTTTAATTTATCCCATTTTATCAGATATTATGCAGTATTTCTTTTCTATTTACATCAGGTACCCATTTTGAAGCAAAAGTGAAAAAGGGAAGAAAAGGAGGTGTAAAAAGCAATAAAAAGGAAACAAATAACCAAGACCAAGCCCAGCCCAAAAGAAAGAGCACGTTGCCCCTGTGACGGGCGTCACAAGGGTTGTGACGAGCGTCACGCGAAGTAGCCTTGTGACGGACGTCACACATGGTGTGACGAGCGTCACACCAGTCCACTAGCTTTTTGGCGCAAGTTACGCTCTCAGAAGAATGGAAGTAACGTTGAGGACTTCGTGTCCTATTCCCAAGCCGTGTATTTAGCCATGCTGAAGACTCGTAGGGAACGGAAGGCAGTTACCAAGGCTATTATAAATAGCCATCTCCTCTCTTTGCCGAAGGACGAGTTTTTGCACGCTCAGTTTTGCGGAAGCTCTGCCAAATTTTCCTTTCACGCCTTTGCTTATTTTTCTTCCTTTCCAGCATTGTTCATTTTATTTATTTCTTTTGCAAGCTTTACTTTCTCTTTTCCCTTGCAATTTATTTTTCCCGTTTTTAGCTTTTAGATATTTTTTTCGCGTAATAGTTTCTACACCGGAAACTACTGTGCAACTTTATACCGGATTTAACCTTACGTTATATTCGAGTTTTATTTCCTTGATTTATTTTACTGCTTAATTGAAGAATCGAAGAACAAATCCTACCGGCTTGTGGTGGAGTGTTCAAGACCATTGTATTACGCATTCAGGTTCTTTAATTGTTATTTAATTTTTAATGTTTTATTCTATTGTTTATTCATATTGCCTGCCTGGAATGAGTCTGTTTATGCATGATATAAATTCTTGTTTATTTAGCATGTCTGGCTAATTTGCCTAGGTATCGGTATGTAAAGTAAGCAGAATAAAGGATCGAGACTGAGTCGGTCTATCTAAACTTAAAATCAAAATCAATCTTTTTATGGTCTCAACTTACAGGTTTAATAACAAGATTTTTTACAAAAGTAAAAGACATAAAGAAGTTAAAATCAATAGAGCGAGAGTTTGAGATTTTAACTGGACAGTGTAAGTTAGGCATTAATTCTAGATCAGGGCGAGAGCAAGTTTTAGAGTTAATTAAATTCTGACCTTTTCCAAAAAGTATTTTTAAAGATTGAATGTGAGGACGAGAGTTAAGCATTTGGATTTAATTATATAACCTAAGTCAACAGAGCGAGAGTTTGAGATAAGGGTGTTTAAAACGGTCAGTATTTTCTTAAAAAGAGTTTCTGCAACTTTATTGTTTTCAAAATATGGTTTTTGACTTAATTATAAGTGACAGCAACATTAATATGAAATCATGGTTTATTCAACAGAGCGAGAGTTTGAGATAGAACCTTTAACCAATAAAGTTAACCGAAACGATTCATTTTAAAACCAAGAAACCGACAAAGACTTGATTCCCTAGTTTTGACGAATTACATACCGATATCCGTTTTATTAATATTTAATCTAGACATTAGTTTAGCTCTTAGTTTTTCCCCAAACAATCAAACATCTTCACCTTAGATTTACGTAGTAACTTTAGATAACGGTATATCGATTCATAAGTCCCTGTGGGATCGATATCTTTTAAAACTACGCGATAGAACTGTGCACTTGCAGTTTGTATCCCATTCTCGACTCACCCAGTCGAGCGATCAAGTTTTTGGCGCCGTTGCCGGGGACTTTTATTCAATCGATATCGTAACTCTTCCGTTACGCTGTAGAGACTAAGGTTTCTTTTTCTTCTATTTTCTTTCTTTCGTTGATTTGTATGCCACGCACTCGCTCTCAAGGCGAACCGCTCTATTTACGAATCAACGATATCGAACTATATCTCCGAGTCTTACGACGAATTCGGGAATATCGTGCTGAAAACAATCTCCCTCCTATAGACCTTCCTGATCTCAAAGATTTTCCTTCTTTAACCGAGATGGCAGAACCAGCTCGTGCTCTTAGAGATTACGCCGCTCCATCGCAAGATGAACCGCATTCAAGTATTGCTCCGCCCGCAATCGAAGCAAACAACTTTGAACTTAAACCTTCGTTGTTGCAGGCTGTGCAACAGAACCAATTCTCTGGAAATCTTACCGAAGATCCAAACCTTCATTTATCCGTATTTGTCCAATACGCTGATACTGTTAAAGCTAATGGTGTCACTTCAGAGGCAATTCGACTTCGTCTTTTTCCTTTCTCATTAAGAGATAGCGCTAGAAGATGGCTTCAATCTCTTCCTTCCAACTCAGTCACCACATGGAACGAGTTGAAGAAAGTTTTTCTTGCCCGATATTTTCCACCAAGCAAAACAGCTATGTTAAGAGCCCAGATAAACGGATTTAAACAGAAAGACAACGAGTCTCTTTTCGAAGCATGGGAAAGATACAAAGACATGATGAGACTTTGCCCACACCATGGTTTGGAAGACTGGTTAGTAATTCACACATTTTATAATGGTCTCTTATACAACACAAGGTTAACAATAGACGCCGCTGCAGGTGGTGCACTAATGAACAAACCTTATGCTGATGCTTACCAGCTTATCGAGAGCATGGCCCAAAACCACTATCAGTGGGGAACCGAACGAACAACAGTGGAAAAACCTCAACCGAAAACTGGCATGTACGAGATAAGTAACCTTGATCACGTCAATGCAAAAGTGGATGCTTTGGTCCAGAAGATTGAAAGTTTAAACGTATCACCTCCAGCAGCCGTGGTTGCTATAACTCAGAATTGCGAGGTCTGTGGAATCCAAGGCCACACTCCTGCGGAATGTCAACTCTTGACTGGAATCCAAACAGAGCAAGTAAACTATGCTCAAGGAAGCCCCTATTCGAATACCTATAACCCAAATTGGAAGAACCATCCAAACTTCTCATATAAGAGTAATAATGCTTTATACGCACCTGGACAGTCTCCAAATCAAGCCCCATCTATACCTCCAGGATATCAGAAACCGAATCCTAACAATAATACCCCTAGAAAATCCAACTTGGAAATCATGATGGAAAACTTTATAGCTTCCCAACAACAAACCAACAAAGATTTCTTAAACCAGAACATACACACTGGCGAACAACTTAAACAACTAGCAAGCAAAGTAGATGCCTTGGCTACCCATAACAAAATGCTGGAAACGCAAATATCTCAAGTAGCTCAACAACAAGCACCTACCGCTGCACCAACTGGTACATTCCCTGGACAGCCCCAACCCAATCCGAGAAGCCAAGCTCATGCAATTATATTGAGAAGTGGAACGGAAGTGGAAGGACCGTCTGACCCAAGGATAGAAAACCAAAACCCTGAGAAATCCACTGAGGAAAGTGAACCTAAGGAAAAGGAAGAGAGTAATAAGGAAACCCTAGAAAAGAAGGAACCTTATGTACCTCCACCACCTTACAAACCACCTATACCTTACCCTCAAAGGCTTGTTAAAACCAAAGATGTAGGCCAATTTAGAAAATTTGTTGATCTCCTTAAACAATTAAACGTTACAATTCCGTTTACCGAAGCTATTACGCAGATGCCCTCATATGCTAAATTCTTAAAAGAAATTCTTTCTAATAAGAGGAAACTTGAGGATAGCGAAACCGTTACACTCCCTGCCGAATGTAGCGCTATAATCCAAAACATGCCCCCTAAACTCAAGGATCCGGGTAGCTTCTCTATACCCTGTCACATAGGAAAATTTGTCATCGACAAAGCCTTATGCGATTTAGGAGCCGGAATTAGCGTTATGCCCTTATCCATATGTAAGAAACTGGAGATGGGAGAATTAAGACCGACCAAAATGTCTGTGCAATTAGCAGATCGTTCCATCAAATATCCTGTAGGAATCCTTGAAAACGTTCCCGTACGCATAGGTCAGTTTTACATTCCCACTGACTTCACAATTATGGACATTAGAGAAGATGATACGACACCTATTATACTAGGAAGACCATTCTTAGCAACTGCCGGTGCAATCATAGACGTAAAACGAGGACGACTCACCTTCGAAGTAGGTGAAGAAAAAATTGAATTCATTCTTTCCCAATTCTTGAAAGCACCTGCAATAGAAGATACATGTTACTTCATGGATATCATCGATGAATGCATAAAAGAAGCAGAGTCAGGAGAAGACAAACCATCAGACTATCTTTTAGAGGATAAATCTAAACAATGCCTAGCAATAACACCAGATCCTACGCAGTGTCTTAACAAACCAACCCCTGATTTGAAAACACTTCCCAAAAATCTGAGATATGAATTCCTAGACTTAGAACTTGAACGACCTGTGATAGTTAATGCAGATCTAGGAAGACTCGAAACAGAAAAACTCCTACATATCTTAAGAAAATATCCAACTGCACTAGGATACCACATCACCGATCTTAAAGGAATAAGCCCTTCTATTTGTATGCACCGCATCATGTTAGAAGAAGACTGTAAAACCTCTAGGGAACACCAGAGAAGACTAAATCCGATCCTAAGTGAGGTAGTAAAGAAAGAAATAACCAAGTTATTAGAAGCAGGTATTATATATCCTATATCTGACAGCAAATGGGTTAGTCCTGTACACGTTGTACCCAAGAAAGGAGGCATAACCGTTATTGAAAACGAAAAAGGAGAAACTATAACTAAACGAATCGAATCGGGATGGAGAATGTGCATTGATTATAGGAAACTAAACAAAGCAACCCGAAAAGATCATTTCCCTTTACCATTCATTGACCAAATGTTAGAACGATTAGCTAAACATTCACATTTCTGTTATTTAGACGGTTATTCAGGCTTCTTTCAAATACCAATTCACCCTGATGACCAAGAAAAGACAACATTCACATGCCCTTTTGGTACCTTCGCGTATAGACGAATGCCGTTTGGTCTGTGTAATGCCCCTGCAACTTTTCAAAGATGCATGATGGCAATATTCGCCGACTTTCTCGAAAACATCATGGAAGTATTCATGGATGACTTTTCTGTATACGGACAAAGTTTCGAAGAATGCCTTGAAAACCTGGAAAGAGTTCTGGAGCGATGTGTAAAAGTAAACTTAGTACTTAATTGGGAAAAGTGCCACTTTATGGTACAAGAAGGAATTGTTTTAGGACACATCATCTCGAACAGAGGAATTGAAGTAGACAAAGCCAAAATAGAGGTAATCGAAAATCTTCAACCCCCAAGAACCGTGAGAGAAGTACGAAGCTTTTTAGGACACGCCGGTTTTTACCGACGATTCATCAAAGACTTCTCTAAGATAACTAAACCCTTAACCGGACTGTTGATGAAAGATGCTGAATTCATATTCGACGATAACTGTTTAAAAGCATTTCAAACTCTTAAACAAGCATTGATCTCCGCACCCATTATGCAGACACCAGACTGGAATGAACCATTCGAAATAATGTGCGATGCCAGTGATTATGCTGTAGGTGCTGTTTTAGGACAAAGAAAGGATAAAAAGCTTCACGTTATATATTACGCTAGCAGAACCCTGGATGAAGCGCAGATGAATTATGCCACAACCGAGAAAGAACTCCTAGCAGTGGTATTTGCGCTAGATAAATTTCGTTCTTACCTGGTAGGAGCCAAAATAATAGTTTACACTGATCACGCTGCTATCAGGTACCTTTTAACAAAAAAGGATGCTAAACCTAGACTCCTAAGATGGATCTTGTTACTACAAGAATTCGACTTAGAAATCAAGGACAAGAAAGGAACTGAAAACGTAGTAGCAGACCACCTCTCTAGACTTGAGAACCTTGAACCAGAAAGAACATCCATTAATGATGATTTCTCGTATGATAAACTCATAGCTACTTTGGAAGAGAACAACTCCGACATGCAAGTAGAAACCACCTTAGCTATATCTGTCATACCATGGTACGCTGATCTAGTCAATTATTTAGCTGCCGGAATAGTTCCACCTACTTTATCTTACCAGCAGAAGAAACGATTCTTCCACGACATAAAACACTATTACTGGGATGATCCCTTACTTTTCAAAAGAGGCCCCGATGGTATTTTCCGTCGATGTATACCCGAAGAAGAGGTAGAAAATATAATCCAACACTGTCACTCTGCGCCTTATGGTGGTCACACAAGTACATCCAAGACCTGCTCTAAAATCCTACAAGCTGGCTTTTATTGGCCAACTATATGGAAGGACGTACATGCGGCTATTAAGGAGTGTGACAGATGTCAACGCACGGGAAACATATCTAGACGTGACGAGATGCCACAAAAAGGTATTTTGGAAGTAGAGATTTTTGACGTGTGGGGGATAGACTTCATGGGACCCTTTCCATCCTCTTTCGGTAACAAATACATACTCGTGGCAGTTGACTACGTATCAAAATGGATCGAAGCTATAGCTTCTCCAACAAATGACACCCGAGTAGTAACTAGACTCTTTAAAAATATAATATTTCCGAGATTTGGCATCCCAAGAATAGTAGTCAGTGATGGTGGATCACACTTTATATCCAAGGTACTCGAAAAACTACTACTTAAATATGGAGTGAGACATAGGATAGCAACACCTTACCACCCTCAAACCAGTGGACAAGTGGAAGTATCTAACAGAGAAATCAAGCAAATACTAGAAAAAACGGTCGCCACTTCAAGGAAAGATTGGTCATTGAAATTACCAGAAGCTTTATGGGCATACCGAACTGCTTATAAAACTCCCATAGGGACGACCCCATTTAAGCTCATTTATGGAAAATCCTGTCACCTCCCGGTAGAATTAGAACATAAAGCCTATTGGGCTATTAGAAATTTAAATTTGAATTATAAAGCCGCCGGTGAAAAGAGAATCCTTGACATAAACGAATTAGAGGAACTCAGAAGAGACGCCTATGAAAATGCCAAAATCTATAAAGAAAGAACAAAACAATGGCATGACAAGCGTATATCAAGGAAAGTCTTCAAGCAAGGCGACGCAGTACTTTTATTTAACTCTAGACTAAAGTTATTCCCGGGAAAACTACGATCCAGATGGTCAGGACCTTTTCATATCACTAAAATCTTTCCCAGTGGAGCGGTAGAAATAAAAGGACAATCTACAAAACCGTTCACCGTAAACGGGCAACGTCTGAAACATTATCACTATGCGGAAACCAACGAGGATTCGCAAATTCTACACTTAGACGAAACGCCCCCAGGACTCATAGACTATATTTAACAGTTTCTTTGTCGAGCTTGCGACATTTAAACAAAGCGCTTAGTGGGAGACAACCCACAAATTAATCTGTTATTTTATTATTTTATTATTATTATCATTTCCCTATTTTTCTCTTAATTATTTCTTTTAATTTCTATTTAGTATTCATTATTGATTTATTCAAAAAGAAAAAAAAAATATATATATAATAATAATAATTCTTTTCTTCTTTCGGCATTTGGCCAAATCCTGACTTAAACTCATGTTTCTTTTCTCTAGTTAACACTAACCAGATGGGACATTTTGATCGTATGGGTATCAAGTTCAGAGGAATGGCTCAGAAACGAAAGTTTGAAGAACTAGCCGCTAGAGAGATGCTACCTAGTTTATATGCTGATGATTGGGCTATGACTGCCCTTGGACTGAGACAGAGTGTCCTGTTTTTGCTGAATCAGATAGGATGGGAGACCTCCCCTATCCTGAGACATTTCACCACCTACCGGAGACTCACACTAGAATTCCTTAGTTCATTAATCTATCTACCTAGCCATGGAAAAGGAATTAGCAGAGGTTTTATCCAGTTCAGAATGTTCAATATGGAGTACCAATTTAATATTAGAGACTTCACCAACCTTTTGGGTTTTCCTACCTCCTTTGATACATTCACTGTAAGCCAGGAAGAACTTTTTGAATATAGAGAGCTTGAACACTTTTGGGGTAAGCTGACTGGAAATGATGAGCCCGAAGAACATGAGTTTCTCTCTGGAAACATACATAACCCGGCTTTTCGCTATTTCCATAAGATCCTGACCCACACTTTATTTGGGAAGAAGCCAAATAGTACTTCAGTTTCACGTGATGAACTCTTCATCATATTTTGTGCTTCCCAGAACCGTCCAGTAAACGGTGCTACTTTTATGTTAGCTAATTTGGACCACCTTATCCAGGATGAGCGAGCACCCATTAGAATAGGCGGTTTGATCACTATGATAGGTAATGCTATTGGACTACGTCAGCCTATGCTTGACCTTAACCCTTTTGTGGCATTACTACTATGAGTATACCCTTCCTCTTCAACATTATGTTTATAGCAAACATAGGGTCTGATGAGTTCGAGCTTATTATTGATAACCAGGTTCTCTGCCTATTCACCATGCCCGATCCTAGAACTAGTGTTCATAATCAAAGGAACTGGCTCTATAACCTGAATGAAACCCCAACTCCGGCTGGATCCACTGAATCCATCCAGGATTATGAGATTTGTGACGACTATGAGCACTATGTTGACCATATCTCTCTTGCTGAATCTGACCCTCAGACACCTTCCGGCTACTATGATATTGATCCTCCTCCTCAGCCTGTCCTGACCGAAGAATCAGTCATGCCTGATCTCCGACATCATATGCCAGGAATAGATATTAAAACAGTCATTGAAGCCTTGATGTCAGAGCAAGACGCCCTCAGGGAAGATTTCCATAACTTGAGACTTGAAATCCTAGAATACATGAGCAGCACGGCAAGTCAGTTACGTATGTTACGGCATCATGTTAACTCTTTTACTCCTCCGGCCAGAGATCCGAAGATAGATGGAATTTAGTTATATTTCTTTCTAAGTTATTTAGTTTTAGGCTAGATTTTTTTCATTAATGTTGTTTGAATTCATGTTTATTTCTATTTCATTTCATTATTTTCCTTCCCTGTAATACATTATGATCATTTTTATTGAAGCTGTTTAATTAATTTTATTATGCAATGGCTATTATGCTCTACTGTTGTTACCTATTATTATTATTATACAAAGCAAGTAAGCGTGCACAATGCATTAAAATTGCATACTAAAAATGATCATAAGCAAAATGAAACATTAAAATACGCTACCAAAGTAATTCTGTGAAGCGCCACTGAAGCCTTGCCAAAAAGGAGGTGTGACGAGCGTCACACACTCCATGACGAACGGCACGCAAAACGCCTGTTACGAACGTCACACCCCTGTGACGAGCGTAACGCCCCTCAAACAAGTGAACGTTAAGGAGCCGTTGGAGACGAACGTTACACTTTAATTTTTACCTTCCCCATTCATTTTTTCGTTTACCACACTTAATTACTTTTCAACCACTTTTTCTTTCTACCTTCCAATCCTTCTCCTATAAATACCTACCAAAACTTCCTTCATTCACCACAAAACAATTCTCTCATATCAAATACACTTCTTTTCCTTTCCAAATCATCCCTTCAAAAATTCATCACAATGGCGGGAAATCAAAATTTCAGAAATATCATCTTCCGATCCGGAGATGACAACTATCAGCAAGAGCAATTCGAGCGCTTCCAGCAGCGAGGCGTCGCTTCCACCAGGTACCCCGATTTAACTTGTTTACAACAATTGGGCTTACTCCAAGGTATCGAGTGGATGCTCCGTAAAGCCGATTTAACCTTCCTTTGCACCCATAACCAACCCACCTACCCTTCCCTAACCTTAGAATTCCTAAGTTCTTACGACTACACCACTCCCACCGGTGAAGGTGAATTTCTGACCGGTACCGCAACCTTCCGTATGTTTAACACCGAGTACTCTCTAACCCAACGCCAATTGAGTGCCATGCTACAATTTCCCACAGAAGGTCTGCTGCATGCCAGAATCCCTCCAACCTCAAACTGGAACACAGTTCTAGTTTTCGATCTTTTTAAGAAAATTTCCGGTATAAATACCTACAACTGGGAAGAACTCCTTCTCTCCCACATCCATAACCCCACCATCCGTTATTTTCTCCGTATCCTGCAAAACACACTTTTTGGAAGACCAAACAACAGTAAGGTCAACTCAAAGGAGTTATTTTTCCTCCAGTGCGTTTTCGAATCGGATGCTCAGGTAAACGCCGCCTCTTTTCTCTTTCATCATATCCGCACCTTATGTGCTAGAGGCCGGCAACCCTTTATAGTTGGTGGATTAATAACCTCCATAGCACTTGGCCTGAACCTAGGGGATAAACTCCAAACTTTAGAATCCCTACCTCCCCTGTCTATGGATATCAGCTATTGCCGCTCCAGCCGCCTGATTAAAAACAGAGTAGGCGGAGGCTATTATCTTATGGTGAACAACCAAGCAGTCCCGAGTGTTGTGCTACCCAATACCACCCTAACTGATGTCACAAACCCCGACCGCCACCTCTACGATCTTAGCGCTCCTGAAACCACCGAGCCTTCACAAACAAACCAGCAAACAGATGAGTTTGAAGAAATGGAACAAGGTGATCATCCGCCAACACAACAATCAGTCCCGCTAAACCCTTCCAGTAATGCAGTCGGCCCATCCTCCCAACGTCGTCGACGAAGAAGGCCTGCGACCAACGATGACATTATGGATGCTATCGATGGAATGCAGGCACAGAATACAGAGATGATGCAGATGATGCGTCAAATGCAACAGCAACAGGATGCTCGGAATGCCATAACCGACCAGCGATTTACTGAGTTGTTTAGCAGGTTCGACAACTTAGACATACGTCAAAGATCACCAGGTCCAAGAACCAGAGGCGGAAGGCAGCCTTAGTTGTTATTTCTTTTTCCTTTCCATCTTGTATTTCATTTCCTTAAAACATTGAGGACAATGTTTAGTTTAAGTATGGGGGGGAAACAATATTCTTTCCATTCTCATTTTTCAAATATGTACTCTCCCTTTCATTGTTATTTCCCTTTCTTTTTTCCCTATATATAAAATATATATATATATATATATATATATATATATATATATATATATATATATATATATATATATATATATATATATATATATATATATATATATATATTTATTTTAAGTTAAGTTCCTAAGTGTGAAAATTTTCTATTATCTATTCCCCTCAATTTCCTGAGCCATAACAAAAATTTTAACACACCCAATAAGTATAAAGGTTGCTTACTTTATAAAACTTGAGTGAGATCAAAACAAAATTATTACCATAACAACGCTCTGAGAACCTCAATATGTTAGATCAGGATAAAGTACCTATTATACCAATTCCTTGAACTTTTAGTTCTATGGCAACCCCAAGTAGTTTATACAGAAGTCAGCACCATCTTAATAGCAAACTACGTGGAGAGCCGATGAATATAAGTGAATGATCCCCAAAGTAACCTAAAATATATAAATATATCAAGAAATGCACTAATTAAATTAGGTGATCCTTACCAGATCATTTAATCTAAAGGTTGCAGATCATGCAAAAGCACAATACGAAAGATCCATTATGAGTTGGTTCAGTAGGAATCTGGTACTGAACTTGGTAGGGCGGACTACGGTTCGATCCCCCGCAATTTGCAATGGACTGAATAATGAAGTTATCCGACTTATATACCAGAACTTCTAGCTAAAAGCGGATCATAATCACTAACCGGTTACTCCACTATGTGCGCGAAAAGATAAAGGGCTTAATGTGATTTCGCTAGAATGAAAACGGGTAAAATAAGACTAAAGGAACCAGGATAGCTATCATAGGGTACTTGAAACTGATTGGCATAAAAGTAGGGTTATCTAAGTTGTAACGGTGGTTGTTGATGTCAAGATTAAACTCAAGTCCTCCTAAACAAAAATCCATTCGCAACCTAGTACGAATTGATGTGTGCTTTGAAATTTCATCTGGCTAAAACTTTTAACAAGTTCTATACTGAATTTTGCTTGAGGACAAGCAAAGATTTAAGTATGGGGGAGTTTGATAACATGAAATTATATCACATTTTAAGACTTAATTTAATTAGATTATATTATCATTTACTTTAATTTATCCCATTTTATCAGATATTATGCAGTATTTCTTTTCTATTTACATCAGGTACCCATTTTGAAGCAAAAGTGAAAAAGGGAAGAAAAGGAGGTGTAAAAAGCAATAAAAAGGAAACAAATAACCAAGACCAAGCCCAGCCCAAAAGAAAGAGCACGTTGCCCCTGTGACGGGCGTCACAAGGGTTGTGACGAGCGTCACGCGAAGTAGCCTTGTGACGGACGTCACACATGGTGTGACGAGCGTCACACCAGTCCACTAGCTTTTTGGCGCAAGTTACGCTCTCAGAAGAATGGAAGTAACGTTGAGGACTTCGTGTCCTATTCCCAAGCCGTGTATTTAGCCATGCTGAAGACTCGTAGGGAACGGAAGGCAGTTACCAAGGCTATTATAAATAGCCATCTCCTCTCTTTGCCGAAGGACGAGTTTTTGCACGCTCAGTTTTGCGGAAGCTCTGCCAAATTTTCCTTTCACGCCTTTGCTTATTTTTCTTCCTTTCCAGCATTGTTCATTTTATTTATTTCTTTTGCAAGCTTTACTTTCTCTTTTTCCCTTGCAATTTATTTTTCCCGTTTTTAGCTTTTAGATATTTTTTTCGCGTAATAGTTTCTACACCGGAAACTACTGTGCAACTTTATACCGGATTTAACCTTACGTTATATTCGAGTTTTATTTCCTTGATTTATTTTACTGCTTAATTGAAGAATCGAAGAACAAATCCTACCGGCTTGTGGTGGAGTGTTCAAGACCATTGTATTACGCATTCAGGTTCTTTAATTGTTATTTAATTTTTAATGTTTTATTCTATTGTTTATTCATATTGCCTGCCTGGAATGAGTCTGTTTATGCATGATATAAATTCTTGTTTATTTAGCATGTCTGGCTAATTTGCCTAGGTATCGGTATGTAAAGTAAGCAGAATAAAGGATCGAGACTGAGTCGGTCTATCTAAACTTAAAATCAAAATCAATCTTTTTATGGTCTCAACTTACAGGTTTAATAACAAGATTTTTTACAAAAGTAAAAGACATAAAGAAGTTAAAATCAATAGAGCGAGAGTTTGAGATTTTAACTGGACAGTGTAAGTTAGGCATTAATTCTAGATCAAGGCGAGAGCAAGTTTTAGAGTTAATTAAATTCTGACCTTTTCCAAAAAGTATTTTTAAAGATTGAATGTGAGGACGAGAGTTAAGCATTTGGATTTAATTATATAACCTAAGTCAACAGAGCGAGAGTTTGAGATAAGGGTGTTTAAAACGGTCAGTATTTTCTTAAAAAGAGTTTCTGCAACTTTATTGTTTTCAAAATATGGTTTTTGACTTAATTATAAGTGACAGCAACATTAATATGAAATCATGGTTTATTCAACAGAGCGAGAGTTTGAGATAGAACCTTTAACCAATAAAGTTAACCGAAACGATTCATTTTAAAACCAAGAAACCGACAAAGACTTGATTCCCTAGTTTTGACGAATTACATACCGATATCCGTTTTATTAATATTTAATCTAGACATTAGTTTAGCTCTTAGTTTTTCCCCAAACAATCAAACATCTTCACCTTAGATTTACGTAGTAACTTTAGATAACGGTATATCGATTCATAAGTCCCTGTGGGATCGATATCTTTTAAAACTACGCGATAGAACTGTGCACTTGCAGTTTGTATCCCATTCTCGACTCACCCAGTCGAGCGATCAGAACTTCAAACACATATTAACAAGTCCTAAAAAGTCTCACATCAAAATCAATCATCAAATGCATTTCATGATCAAAAGAAGTCAAAGGCAAAATCAAAGCTCATATATGATCATCATGAATGAAAATTCCAAATCAAAACAGAAATGATTCAAATAATTCTGGAAAAAATCATGAGCATTCAACATATCCAACATGATCATCATACAAAAAATCAGAAGCATCCAAGATCATTTGGCATGGAAATTAAATTGCACAAGTAAGAACAATCAAAGGTGTGACACAAATTGTCACACCAAGTTAACACATGCATAAAACAGAAATGGTAAATGGGAAAAATACCAAACCAAGCCTAAAACATCCAGCAATGTGTCTAGAATCATCATGTAAAATTTCAAGTCCATTGGATTAAAATCAAGCATTTCACAATAGAAAGAGCAAGGCAAGGTCACAAATGTACATGTGTTCAATCAACCTAGAGCAAATAAAATTCCAGCCATGCACAACTTCAGAAAAAATCATCATGAAAAACTAGACATCTCAAGGGACAATTAGAAAAAAACCAGGTATTTTTTGGATCATTTTTCAATTTGATATGCATTTTACAAGTTGGAAAAAATAATGAAAATCAAGATGAACATATATTGGAAATTTGGAGGGAAAGGCAATAAAATATGAATGGATTTGAATATTTGTCTTCGCTGGGAATCGAACCAGGTTGAGATTCAAATGAGGAGCGCGCCTAGCAATGAAACTACGTCGTTTTGGCTGAAAAGCCCTAGGGAAATAGCGGCGGTTACAACCGTCACAAAAACCGACGCAAATGATGAATCTTCATCTTCTTCATGAAGAACACGAAGAACACTCATGAACTTCAATGGAGTTTTTCCAGATTTTTCCAGATTTCCAGAAATGCTCAGATTTTCAAAAACTTTATACCAAAACGAAGCTCATGCAAAGGAGATAATAGATCAAGCATCAATTAATCCTAATTCAACATGATTCATGCAAATCGAAGCAAATAAAGTTTGACATGTGAAACTTCAATCAAGCATATCTCTCTCAATTTTTATCCGAATCGCACGAAATTTATATCAGAACGATCAGCAAAGCAAGATCTACAAGAATATCTACATGAATTGTGAAATTATGAAGCTCGAAAAACTCACCTCTTGAAGAGCAGTTCCTTGTTTTGCACGATTCAAAGCTCCAGATGATCCAAATCAGTTTCAGAATGCTTGTGATGATGTTTGATGAAGAAAAGGAAGCTTGAGAACGTGTAGATCTAGATTAATAATCAACTTCCATCTTTGAGTTTTGAGCTTCAAATGCTTGGTTCTTGCACGAATTCAACAAACCAATACTTGATTCACACTCTAATCAACTCACTGATCATGAATCTTCAACAAAAACAAGGTGTTATGTTGAAGGATTTTGAAATTTGGTTTGAAGAAAATTTTGGAGGGAGAGAGAAACTAGATCTAGAAATGTGAAATTGTGATTAACCTTTCAAATTCTGTTATGATTATGGTATTTATATGCTGTACTAATCACACTAAAAATGTTAATTAGCAATGGTTAATGGTAATTAGCAAAAATAAGGTGTTTTGACAAAAATTGAAAAATTGCATGGTGCATGTAGTAATCCTACGTGAACAGTACCCTTGGCTTGATCATTTTCACTTAAAATCCTTTTTTAAACTCAATGGCAATGGTAGAAAGTCCATACAATGCACCATTTTTGAATTTTGCAATTTCCCTCCAAAAAAGTCATGGATATGCAAGTGATTATATGATGAGATTTTATGTAATGTGATGCATGATTTGGAAATTAGAGGTCAAGGGAAGAATATTGCAAAAAGAACCACTCAATTTGGAGCTTTGGTTCAAAAGTTATGCTCATTTGAAGTTCCATACACACTTTGCCATGATTTGATCATAACTCCTTAACCATTCATTAGAAATTCATGATCTTGGACTTTTTGGAAATGGGAGAGAAAGATCTTCAACTTTCATGTGGGACAAAATTTCATTTGAAGCTTCTTTGATGTTGGAAAGTTGAGTTGAAGTTGGTCCAAAAACTTGCCATTTTTGGAAACTTGAAATTACAGGCCACTTTCCATTTTTGGAAACTTTTGATCTGGCTTCAAAATCTTCAAGGTAGATGTTTGACATGTTGAATAACCTTTTTTGGGACATGAATGAAGTGTCTCAAACCATTTCTCCATCTCCTAGCCCTCAGTTGACTTGCAGTTGACTTTTATGGGCCTCAGATGACTTGGTCATGCACTGTGGACTTTGAGCCTTCAACACTTGGCCAACTTGCATCAAAATGAACCTTAATTCATATAAGCTCATTAGAACACCCATAGGGCCTTCATCTCATGGAACAACCCTTGCTCTCTTGCACAGATGGATTCTCCTGATCAATTTTGACTGATGAAATGCAACATGCTATGCAATGCTAATGACCTAAAAATGAAATGTATGTACAAATGGGAGGTGAAAATTTGAGGTGCTACAGAAGATATATCATTAATTTTGAAATCACTAACCTCGTTTTCTTCATCATCAAAATGGTGTGAAGTCATTAATGCCATGTTAGCTTGCTCTTCATCTAAATATGAATTTATCTCATTGTCATCCCATGCCACATATGTTTTCTTTGTTCGTTTTTCCCTTTTGCTTTTGAATTTATTCTTCTTTTGAAGTGTGAGACATTCACTTTTGACATGTCATTCTTTTGCACATTCAAAACAAGTAACCTTTCTTTTTGGTGTTTCCTTATGACTGATTCCCTTGGTCTTTTCCTTCCTTAAGAATTTTTCAAATTTCTTGATTAGAGCATCATCTTCATCACTAGTGGATTGAGATTCATCCTCTTAATTACTATCATGATCTTAGGCTCTAGTATTTAAGGCAAGACTTTTGGGTTTCTTTTATTGATCTTCATGCTTTTCTAGCCTTTCAAGTTCTATCTCATGTTCTTGAAGTTTACCGAACAATGCTACCAAAGACATTTTGGAAATACTTTTCTTTTTTTATATAACCCTTACCTTTGGTTTCCATACTCTTGTCAAAGATCTAAGGACTTTGAGATTTAACTCTTCATTTGTGAATGTTTTTCCAATAGTCATTAAGTGATTTGTCAAACGTGTAAATCTCTTTTGCAAATCAAGAATTGTTTCACCGGGCAACATTCTAAACATCTCATATTCTTGTGATAGAGTGTTTAGTTTGGATATATTTACTTCTACTATGCCTTCATGTGTTACTTCTAATGTATCCCAAATTTTTTTTACTGTTTTACAATTTGATATTGATGACATGCGGTCATTTATATGTAATTTAGCAAGAAAAATCGGGCAAATCAGATGAAAATCGACCAAAATAGAAGTTAAAGTGTGGAAGAATTGAGAAAAGTGACCAAGAGTGAAAAATTGGAACTTAATGTGAATTTTGGAGAAAAAAGAGCAAATTAACGCTTTCTTCCACTAGATTTGACGTGGTCGCGTTGGTTTCATAAGGGTCGCAACGAAGTCACATCGCTACCGCATTGCCTAGCATAGTGGTCGCGATATAACGCAGGTCTGACACATTTTTTGAAGCTTTTTAAGGAGAAAGAAAATAGAATTTGAGGGGGATTTCCAAGACAAAAAAGTGTCAGCTAAGGAGTTTTTTTGTGCTTTTGGAGGCCATTGGAGAGCAATTTTCTTCAATGATTTTTTGATGGACTATGAACCTACACTTATGGTATATATTATTTACACTATGAGTAGCTAAATTTCCCCTAGGTTAGGTCTTTGGTATGATGAACCTATTTTTATTCTATTGAGACATATGAGTGGATGATGTTAATGTTATTTCTTTGACGTATTATTTTTATTTAATTATTGTTTGTGTTCATTGCTCATTGTATGTTATGGCACACAATTTGATATAGGTAAGCAGTGACATGTTCACTGTAGGGTTGCTTATCGAAACTAGGATAATTGTTGGATTCTCTAATTAACTAGGGATAGTCTAATTATGAATTGTGACTTGGGGATTAACATGTTCTAGTGCCTAGTTTGACATTACAATTGGCCTGAGGGATCGGGGGATTGACATTTAGACTAGTGAATTGCATACCAAGGGATTAGGTATATTGGTAGGGTCAATCCATCGTGGAACTCTCACGTGTTTGCATGTTTGTTAAAGCATATTTCATCAATAGAATAGGAATAGGGGATTCTAACGAAAAAACCTAATCGTCTTTATTATCGTATCATTACCAAAGCAAATTTGTCTTTTTTCATACAAACTACCAATTTCCAAGACCCCTCATTTTTGTTATGTTTAACTCGCACATCGTTCACATTGTTTAAAATTTTCAATTCATGTGGAGATGAATTTTATTTTTTTACTCCGATGCATACTAGTTGTCACGCCGTGAAAAATACTTGAGCACATCACACGCTCGAGGATACAACAGAGTCGCCGCCGTACTTTATTTATTCCCGAAGGAAAAGGAAAATATCGATAAAACCTAAGGGGAGAGAGAAACAAGGTAAGGAAGTCGGTTATACAATGAGAAAATATTAACATCCCTCACATCCGTTGTACTAAACAAGAACCATTTTGATTGTTCTTTGTATGAATGAGTGTTATTATACAAAGGTTACTTGCAAATGATAAAAAGGGAAAAATTGAAGGAGAATTGCGATCCAAAACGCAGCGGAAATTAAAATTTTCTCCTTTAGAGATCCTTACGAATGGTCATGATCAGTGATAGAATATTTACCTCTTGTGACGATTGAAACCTTTGGTGCAGATCTCTTGTGACGATCAAAACCTTTGATGCAGATCCACGGAGCGATCATGAACGTTGAACGATGACAACGTCTCTACTCAGTCCACACGAACGGATTCCTTCAATCTCAGTGCTAGCTGGTACGAATGAAGGCTTTGAGTGAGTGAGAGAGAGAGAGAGAGAGAGAGAGAGAGAGAGAGAGAAAATGGAAATAATGCAACCGCAATGAATGCTTCTGCACAAGGGTTCTATTTATAGAACCACTTGTGTGGGCTTCAAGCTAAAAGGCCCACTTAAGTGTATTTTGGCCCATATCTTATAATATGGCCAAAATCACTTAAGCCCATGGTACCTTACCATATTTCGTATTCTACTCAAGTACACCGTACCTTACGATGTTCTATAATTCACTTAAGGGCACCGTACCTTACGGTATTCCTTAGTTACTCTATCTCTCATCAATCCGTCCTTTGTGTGTGACCCTGTAGGTTTTCGCGGCATTGACAATTATATTAAATCATGTATTTAACATAATAAACAGTGAGCGGTATCTAGCAACACATCACTGCTACCCAAGACACGAAAATGTCAAGTGATCTGACAATTCCTTCTGTGATAATACTTATGTGTATAATTACCCTTTTGCCATTATGTCTATATTGAACACAAGGCATAGACCGTGTCATCCTTGTCCAGTTCAATATTGGACCCATAGACATTTATCTTGTTATGCAGGATGGGCAAATTCCATCTAGGTCACTCATGTCCCTCAGCATGCTCGACTACAGATACTTTAAGAATAGTGTCCTTATGTTTAATGTGATCTCATGATTAAGTCATACTTGATACATTAAACAGACTAGCTATTCTAGGGACTTTATTAAACAAATGTAATAAAGAAAAAGCCTTTTATTAATAAATAATTCGATACAAGTACCAAAAGCATTGGCTTCTAGGGCTTACACCAACAAAAATAAGTTTATTAATTAGTGTGCTCGCCAAGGATTTGAACCCTCGTCCCTACGTATTCTCATAGTGCAATGAGAAAATCAGAGCTTCGTAGTTCGTGGTAGAAAATCCAGATTTGTTGGTTGGTTTTAGGGAACATTTATAATCGTATCCTAGAAGTGTGTAAACATTAGCTGATTCTGATCCTTGTTTGGATGCTCTAAGCTTTTAGTTTAACTGCTAAGGAACATATTATACAAATTATTTTATGAAAAGAAAGGAAATTATTTTGAAAAAGGTTTGTGTGATAAAAGAAGAAGAAATAGTTGTTGGAATTAAACTATAAAAGAAAGTTGCTTGAATTACAAAAACGAGTTACTTGAATTACAAAAAGGAGTTGTGAAATGAGGAAAGTGTTATTTGAATTGTGAAAGTGTTGTTTGGACCAAGACTGTGTTGTTGAACCCACAAAGTGGTATTTGAATCGAGAAGAAAATAAAGGTGGTGTTTAAACCAAATAGAAAATGAGAGTGGTGTTTAACCCAAAGATAAAATAAGAGTGGTGTTTAAACTAAAGAGAAAATAAGAGTGGTGTTTAAACCAAAGAGAAAATAAGAGTGGTGTTTTAACCAAATAGGGGATTAACCCAAAAGAGAAAAATAAGAATGGTATTTAAACCAGGAGATTTTTTGTTTAGAGATGGGTGTTTAACCATGAGGTGATCAACCCAAAGAATGTAGGGATATCAAAAATGTATAATGATTGGTCCAAAGAGACAAGTATTGTAGATGTTGATTGTTTAAATGTTTCATGTGGGGAAAACAACTTAAAAGTTATTTGATTTGAATTACACTAAAGTCTATTAGTTGAGGTTAATACTTTGAATAATTGGGGTCTACGTCCCATATTAAAAGATACTAAGAACAAAGATATGAATAATCCCTCTCATTCTTCCTAGTTGCTTAAGGCTCGTGGCGCACAATTCACATCATAACTAAAAAATGTTTGAAAGAGTATAAGAGCCTTTTTATTGTGCTTGAAGGATGAAGCTCAATAGTGACCAGTCTTGAATCCAGAGTCTTCAAAGTTTTCCTGTAGAGCCTTGAAATTGAATTGACTTGAGAGATCCAGTGTAATGCAAGTGCAGAGGTCTAATCCAATCAAGTGATCAAAAGACTTATAATCACTTGACTGAATAGGGGGAACATGTCAATTATTCAGGACAAGTCTAAGACAAGTAATCAATTGATCAAGGGTAACTTTAATTAACTATTAATCAGGGACATGATCAAATTAAGAATCATCCAATAAGCATATGGATCAATTAAGGACTAAATCATTAAAAAATGGAATTAACATGAAACCCTAATTTCTAATAAATTAAATGAAAATCAAAAGAACTAATCTAAAATTAATTCTAATTAAAACCTAACATGCTATGAAAATAACTTTTAAAGCAAAAACAACAATTAAACTCAAAATTAAGAAAATATCTTAATCAAAGCCTAACTCAAAAGACTATTTATTTTATGTATTTTTAATGTGTAGAAATGACGTATGTTAAGCAAACTGGTCGCCGGTCCTTATGCTGGTGGCCTAAAGTGTTATTGTGAGGTTCAAAAAGGAGGCGTGCATGTAAATAGAGGGCGTGTGAGGCAACTCCATGGGCCTAGTGGTTTTGGGGCCCAGAGAGAAAAGGCCAAAGGAAAGGGGACCCTTCAGCAAGGTTCATTCCACTATTCCCCTCGTTTTCATCTCTCTCTCTCTCTCTCACTCACTCACTTTCAAACACCTTATCACCGAAGGAGGAGGAGCTAGCCATTCTGACCAAATACCACCATCAAAATTCTCTTCCTAACACCATTTCTCTTAATCCAGCCTTAATTCAATCAAAAACTTAAACAAGCTTCGAAATCGGACCAAGAAAGCGAAGAACCCTGGACTACCAAAAGTGAAATTAAACGCCAACGGAGCTTTAATCTGAACTCAAACCTTAGGGGTTTGGTTCAAATACAACAAGGCTACATTGTCGTAAAAGAATTCGAGCAAGAAGAGGAATTTTGAAGCAACTACCAACCTACAAGGCAGAGGCATCCTTAGAACGCGTTGAATGTGAAGTTGATAAAGATGGAGCAAGAAAACAAGAGGATCTTCAATGAGGTAAGAAATTAGAACACAAATCTTATTTGGCAGAGAAATAGAGAGAGAGAGAGAGAGAGAGAGAGAGAGAGAGAGAGAGAGAGATTGTGATTTTATATAGAATGATTGGTGATAGAGATTGAAGGTGATGAACTATTATATAGATTGAAGACCCATCTTTTGCCAAGAAGCCTTGTGGAAGAGCAAAAACACAAACGTCATGAATTGATAATGTCAATGCACTCAAGCAAATCATCCACAAGTCACTATGGCCTAATTGTCACTGAAGTTGAGGTTCTCCCTTCAAAAAACGTGCAACTCACCAGCAACGGATCAAACTTGGGGCACCAAGATCATCCATGTCTACCTTCCGATCGCAGCATCGTCAAAATCTAGAGTGTTGGGAAGTTAAATCCTTTTCACCAACCAAAAGTCCAATCCGTATTGGCAACCAGAGAAAGCCCAAAGTCCAACTTTTCATTGGAATTTTCAAAACCAATGACCAATCCCCATTGTCATCATTTTTGAAACCCGATGCTCATCGATAATCCACAATCCAACAATGTTTAACAAACCAAAATCCAATCATCATTGGTACTTAAAAGCCCAATCTTCATTGGCATATCAAACACTAGCTAGCATTGCTATTCCAAAACCCATTTTCGCTTAACCTTTCTGAGGAAAGAAAATCAAGCCCACAAAAGTCCAATCATGCATTTGCATTCCTACATGCATTAACCATAACATCTCATGCATTATTCATGCATAACATATCCCCCGAGATAGAGCATCATGCAATACAAAAATTTCACGCATCAGGCATGTCATGTCCTCTAAGATAAAATATCGCATAATACAATCACGAAACATGCATACATAACATAATTAAGATTCAGAACCTTTCACGAAAGTCCAAGTCAATCCTCAACCTAGTTAGTGGTATTTCTACATGTGGATTTTCATCTGACACATTTTCTCATTGGATATCCCTAGTGAGCTTATTTGATGATGATATTCCCCAGTGAGTTTGCTAAAATTTGCTCCCTAGGCAGATGTTACCCTAAAAATTCTCCTTTAGAACTTTTCCTATGCAAAGCTTTCCCTAGTAAATCTTCTCCCGATGGAGTGCTTTCTTGAATGTTTTCACAACCGACTATCTTCTTTTACGATACCTGTCGACCCCTGAGTTGACGCTGGTGTCTTTACCTTTACATTTTTTATTTGAATGACGACCCCCAAGTTGATAATGACAATCTTACCTTTATATTTTTGATATGTGCTCAACCCGATGAGTTAATGTTGATGTTGTTTTTATATAAACCCCAAAGATCACGCGATATCCTATGAAAGAGAGGAAGTAACCACCACTAACAGTCCAAATTCCTTTAGAAAGATACTCAAGTACTATAGTCCCCAAAGGTCATCATGAGGAGACAAGTGAAAACACATCAAGAGTACAAAGCACATTAAGGCTCAAGTTCCCTATGATGATGACGTCACATCATGACTTTCCACTTAAACCAGACAATGACCGACAAAAGAAAGGGAACATGGCAAAGCCCCTACCCTTTGAAGTAGGAGTAAATGCTTGATGAGCAACTGTTTGGGACCCCTCTTAGGGGCCAATAACAACGACCCAAAATGCAAAATGATTCAACAAGTCAAGCAAGAGACATATGCCCTATTCTGAGCAAGGAAGTAGATAATCTCAACACAAAGATCAATCAAACGGATTTCTACATCTCGCGTCGATAGATTAGCGAACTATTATAACCAGTTCACTATATAAAAGGAGAACACAATTTCTTAGGTATTCGAATTCAAATCTCATTTACTTCATCTCATTCTCACATTGACTTGGACGTTGGAGTGTTAACCTTGCAGGTTAGCCCCTTCTACATCGTACTGGAATATTAAGTCCACCATTGCAATTCATATCCATCGTTCATCGATCAATTTTGGTTCCTACGTGGAATGCTAACTAACTTTTCGCTCGAGCTGCAAAAACTGATCCTTTGAATCGAAGAGAATCACAATGAGTAAAAAAACTCTCTTTCAATTTTTTTTAACATTACTATACCTAGGACCGAACTCGAACACAAATCATCTAATTAAACTAAAACAAATACTTTGCGTCCCATCCAAATGCTCTTATTGTCTCTTTTTCTATTAACATGTATTTTTGTTCTTCTTTTTATAACTAAAAAATATTTCGAATACATTTTGTAATTCTATTTATTATTTAAAATTATTGATAAAATAAGCATTTGAGCCTTGTTTCCACTAATGATAAACTATAATGACAATTTCATTTCTTAGCTCAAATATTATTATAAGGTGAGAACCGGATTTAAGGGAAGAAGCAGAAGGGTTTTAGGTCAAGCAGAGAGAAAACTAAACTGAAAATGGAAGACGGTGAGATAGAAGAGGGTTCTTCAATCGCCGTCGAAGATGAACACCAACAAGCGTTTGCGCATTCCTCCGAAGACCCCATCTCGGAGGAATCACCCTACGAAATTCTCCACAACAGCAAATCTTCCATTGAAACCATCATCTCCGATATCCTCTCCATCAAAAAAGATGCTAAACCCAAACAACTCCTTCGAGATCTCGTCACTCAAATGTTCCTTCACTTCATTACTCTCCGCCAGGTTCCTAGGGTTTATTCAATTTCACAAATTCATTATTTCCATTCTCCTGAAATTGCAGATTCGATAACATTCAACTTTTATGTTAATTTTTTCAGGCGAATCGCTCTATATTGATTGAGGAAGACCGTGTCAAAATGGAAACCGAACGTGCGAAGGCACCGGTAGATTTCACGACCCTGCAACTTCACAATTTGGTGTACGAAAAGAGTCACTATCTTAAAGCGATTAAGGCTTGTAAAGACTTCAAGTCTAAATATCCTGACATTGAACTCGTACCCGAGGAAGAATTTTTACGCGACGCTCCCAAGGATATCAAGGATTCCGTTTTGTCAAAAGACAGTGCTCATAATCTGATGCTCAAGAGACTCAACTTTGAGCTATACCAGGTAATGATGTGATATTATGTTGCAAAATCATACATTGTATATTCAACATTATGTAATTAGCTTAGAAGTGTGCATTATATATTTTAATTATATTTTAAAGAGAATGTGATATTGGTGTATTGAATTTTGGCAGAAGTTTTTATCTTCTTTTTAATATAGTGTGTTTCTGTTCTCACCAAAAAAATTGTATTGACTAGCTAGAAATTGCTGCTCTTGTGTTAAGAAAGGATTGTAGGATAAATACAGGGTTGCCTTGTGTTAATTCATATCTATGTTTTTCTAGACATGTATAAATTTGATCATCTTTAATGGTAGTTACTAGATATTTTGTTGATAAAGTTAAGAGAAGAGTGTGCGCGTGGTGCTTTCGTGTTAAACAGAGTGTGGTCTTATAGCTGGTGGGTTTGTCTTTAAATATGCTAGTTGCGTTCTCTTGAAGTTGAAAAACTCTTCCTCTCCTTCGTTCATCTTCTATCACTGCATTACTTGTTCGAGTTTTCAAGAAAATAGCATTAAATATGCTTATGATGATACTTATATGAAACTTCTATCAGCGTAAAGAGCTCTGCAAACATCATGCGAAACTGGAACAACAAAAGAAAATCCTTTTGGATACTATTGCAAACCGAAAGAAGTTCCTGACAAGTCTCCCTTCACATCTCAAGTCTCTTAAGAAAGCATCATTGCCTGTTCAAAATCAACTAGGAATTATGCATACTAAGAAACTAAAGCAGCATCATTCAGCAGAGTTGCTTCCACCAGCTCTTTATGTGATTTACTCACAGCTATTAGCTCACAAGGAGGCCTTTGTAGAACCCATTGATTTGGAGATTGTAGGAAGCCTGAAAGATGCTCAAGCTTTTGCTCGTAAGCAAGCTCACAAGGAAACCGGTAAGTGAGAGCTGATACGTGAAATTTAGCATTCTATAAATATACTATATTACCAGATATATTGCCACTGACGTGTATATTCTGACCCTAGATTATATTTATGAACATCATTTTTTAAAATTATTTAACTTCAAACCAGTGAATCACACTATCACTCCAAATGTTTTATTCCGTACATTGTTAGCTCTTGAAAGTTATAGATAGTTGTAATACTAACATCAAGATAACAAGTAAAACAAAGGAAGTTTGTTACCAACATTTAAGTACTGTGTTTCCTTTGCTTTGTTTGCAATCTTTCTATGCATGTGCCCTATGCGGCTTTAGAATTTCTTGAGCATTTGAAAAATTTAAAACTGAATCTCAAATTGATTTGTTATTTTCTCTTGCTCAATTTAAAATGTATTCACTATGACGTGATTTTATTTTTACTACTCAGGCATTTCCACTGTCACAGAGAGTTCTAAATTGGAAGATGATGTTCCTGATGATGAAGAAGATGGTCAGAGACGTAGAAAAAGGCCAAGGAGGGTACAAGTCAAGGAGAGCTCTGATCAAGGGGGCATATTTCAAAGTCACCCACTTAAAATCATTATCCATGTGTATGAAGATGATACTTCTGATCCTAAGCCTGCAAAACTAATTACTCTAAGCTTTGAGTACATGGTTAAATTGAATATTGTATGTGTTGGAATAGAAGGATCTAATGATGGTCCTGACAGTGACATCTTATGCAATTTATTTCCTAATGATACAGGGCTTGAGCTTCCTCACCAGGTTTGATTGCTTTCCTGTTACAGGCATGTTCTTCATTTTGCTATCAGCATCTTTGATGTATTATCCTACTCATCAATTATCTTCCATTTCTTTCGTTTAAATGATGATGCAGTCAGCTAAGCTCTTTGTTCAAGATGCTATAACGTTCAATGCTCAAAGAACTTCACGTCCTTACAAATGGGCTCAGCATCTGGCAGGGATTGATTTCTTACCTGAGGTGTCTCCATTGCTCCCCACTGAGAACAGTGAAGCAGCAAAGAGCGAAGATGTTATATCTGGTCTCTCATTATATCGCCAACAGAACCGAGTACAGACAGTTCTGCAGAAAATCCGCTCAAGGAGAAAAGCTCAATTGGCTCTTCTGTGAGTCACGGCTTTAGCATGTTTACAGTTTTAGAATTTTAGAATATCAAGGATCTTTTCTTGATGTTCAACGAAGATAAATACTGTAATTCTATCAACCTAAGATTTGCTATCAGACTTTGCTTTGGTTGTGTTTTTGTTATTGACATCTCAGTAATGTTTCTTTGTTTGCCTCCCTGTTCTGAATCTTTTAGTGTTTATGCTGCATGTAACACTTTCTTTTTTCAGTTCATTTACAGAAATTCATTTATATTTTCAAGGATCCCTGTTTATCTTGATTATAGACATTGATGGGCATGCATAAGTTAAAACTTGTGGAGTTCTTTGGCTGCCTTACAGGGAACAGCTAGAATCTCTTACCAAACTTGAGTGGCCTCTTTTGTCAACCTAAGATTTGCTATCTGGCTTTGCTTTGGTTGTGATTTTGTTATTGACATCTTAGTAATGTTTCTTTGTTTGCCTCCCTGTTCTGAATCCTTTTAGTGTCTATGCTGCACGTATGACTTTTTTTCAGTCTATTTACAGAAATTCAATTCTATTTTCAAGGATCCCTAGTTTATCTTGATTATCAATGTTGACGGGCATGCTGAAGTTAAAATTTGTGGAATTCTTTGGCTGGCTTACAGGGAACAGCTAGAATCTCTTACCAAGCTTGAGTGGCCTCTTTTGTCCTGCAAAAGTGTTCCATGGGCTTTGCACACCCCTTTGTGCAAATTGGATGGCTGGTCACCTATAAAAGCCCCTGTACCTAGTGAAACTTCACCTCTGGCTACCATAGATAAAGAGGAGCATGTTCAAGAATCAATGGATGTTGATGTAATTGAAAATTCTGGGGCCACAAAAGAAGAACTCGATGGTATGACGGAAGATGGAGAGCTTCCAACTTTACTTCCAAAGATGACTAAGTTTGACCACTCCAAACAAGCTAGCTTAATTTCAAAAAGTATCATTCCTTCACTTAGTAAAGCTAGGTCAAAGAGTTTCAAAAAAGTTGATGATAGTTCAGATTTCTTGCTGGATACTGATAGTGATTTTGATGAGCCTGCACAAATTGGAAGTGAACACGAAGATACTGTATCTGATTACTGTGCCAGAAAGTCTCTTTCATGGATAGATTCTAGTGTGAAGGAATTCCTCCTTGTTCTTAGCAGAAAAACTAATGCAGAGGATAGAAATGTGAATTTAGAAGCCAAGGTAAAAAAAACATCCTTTTTTAATCTACAAAATGAATTCAAGGATCTTTTGGAATTTCCACCTAGATTTTATTTTTTTGACAGATCAAGATCAGTATGGAATATCCTCTAAGGCCTCCACTTTTTGCATTGAGTCTTTGCCGTATACCTGTTGGGGAGAATCATTTTAAGAATGATGGATTGGAGTGGTACAATGAACTTCGCGCAATGGAAGCGGAGGTGAGTAACTGATCATTCTAGATGTTACTGCTGTATAATCATTTGCTGCATCTTATGATTTCTTCAAGGAATGAGACTCATATAATCACATGGTTTTTTGTTCTTGAGATGAGTCTGAAATCCACCTTCCCCTCGCCAAAATGTCCAAAGATAAAATAAACAGAAAAGAAGAAAACCACCTAATATCTGCATCATAACAAATGTTGCCATTTTCTTTATTTGTTTTAATGCTTTCATTCTAAATTGTAGGTCAACTTACATATGGTAAAGACACTACCTGTCATTGAACACAATCATGTATTGGCTCATCAAGTGAGTTGTCTTGCCATGTTGTTTGATTATTATTTAGACGAGTCCTCATCATCCGAAAGGAAAAACTGCACTACCTTGGTTGATGTTGGCTTATGCAAGCCTGTTAGTGGTGGGTTCCTGGGCAGATCTTTTAGAGGAAGGGATCACCGGAAGATGATCTCCTGGAAAGACATGACATTTACTTCAAGCTGACCCCAGTAGCGGTAAGTTTCCAGCTAGATCTTTCAGAGGGAAAAACTGCAATGATGATCTTCTTTGAGGACATTGAGTTCATGTGAAATTGACCGGGTAGTTATGTTCAGCTCTGGACAGCACACGTGGAGTATACACAGTGGTGCCTATATCGACTGTTGTAAGAATAAGGCAAATTTTCATCCCTTGTGTGCGTTAGCTAGCCTACCATCATTCCTTGACTTTACAGTTGGAAATCTGGTTGAGACACTGATAGATTGTGAAGGTGTCATTTCAGCCATTGATTATAGCAATTCAATATTTGACAAGTGCAGCTGCACGGATTCAAGTATACCCCTACTTTGATGAGAAACGCCTGAATAGTGGCTGTAGTGATTTTTCAAGTTCATTGTAAGTTGTAATTTATTGATTGTACTGTAGGATATCTTTATTCTTTTTCGTATTGGTATTTCCTTGTACAATTTTTCTTCACAGTATTCCGTGAGTATGGTCTAATAACCCGTGAAAGTTTAGCCACATGACCACATCATTGAATGAAGTTGTACAACTATGCTTGGATGTAATGTTTATCGTATGTTCAATTTTTTTTTCTTCTGATTGTAGGAGATTAAAGAAATGTTCAAGTAAGTCCCCATCTAAACCAACGAAATATTCTTCATATTCTCAACTTTTCCACTAGCCTAAAATCCTTACCAAAACTCAAGATCTATCATATAATTAAAGGAGGATGATTGAAAACACTAAAGAATGAATTGACCTTATTCTTCCTAATCTACTCAACAACAATCTTTTTTCTCTAGAATCAATTAATTGTGACCGTTGTCATGGCCATCAATTAATTATTTATAAATTTAGATATTGAAATTCTTTTGTTGTGAGGTGTGTCAATTTTTTTAAACACAAGTGTGTTTCTTTTTCACTCAATGACAAAATGAGTACTTCTTCATTTTGTTTAATTCCTATAGACATATTGACATGGGAGGTCTATCCAAGATTTTAAACATATCAGGTGCCCGTGGCTTTGTAACCTTTATTGGTGTATGCACTCTAGTTATTTGAGTCTACTTGTTAAAACAAAAATCCAAAGCCACTTCTATATTTCTCCAGTTTTTTTAATGGTTAAAAAACATTTTGGTGTGAATGTTAAGAGGATTAAATCTGATGTTAAATATTGCTTTAATTACGTTCTTTATGAAAAGAAGAGGTTCCTATTCATGACTCTTCAAGTGTTAAAACACCCCAATCAAATGAGATTGCTGAGAGAAAAGACCACTTGTTAGACCAAACAAATGTTATGATATTTCAAAATAATGTTTTTAAGAAATACTTTTAAGTAAAGTGTATTTCATTAATCTTCACCTTTAGTGACATATCCTTCAAAAATCCTATAAATTCTTATCTTCGTTCTATTCTGATGTGTCCAACTCCAATAATCTCATTAATAGAATATTTGAGTCTATTTTATTTGTCCATATTCATAATGATAGTAGATAAATTTTTTATTATAGAGCCTTAAAATGTGTCTTTATAGATTTTTTTTTTAATCTAAAGAATGAAGTATTTGACTCAAACTTTATTAGTTGAGGCATTTGAAGATTGAGTACAAGGTAGTTGGTTATTCCTTTTTTCCTCAACTCTCAATCCGTAAGAAACTTTTCCGATGATCACCTTTGTTTTTTATGATGCTTATGGTTCATCTGTACACTACTAAAATTGCAATTTTGTAAATCTGAAAGAAAGAAACAACAACAACAAACTTGTTTATTAAAGACAAACATAGATTTATTGGTACAAAGGGGAATCAAGTATTGTAGCTAATACTCTAGATTGACTTGAGAGATTGACTTGTTGGACGTAAAAGAGAATTACATAAATTAATACAAATTTAGAAAATTCCAAATTAACATGTCATTGGAAAAAATATTGAACGTCTTGCATGGTGTTGTTTAAGTCTTGGTTCTGTTTGGTCCACTCTACCCTCGTCTGATTGATGCTGATGCTTGAGAGGAGCGACTTCGCTTTGGACCCATTCCCTGAAACAACAACAATAACACTAGAAAGTGCAAAGAGATTAGAAAAAAAAGGATTAGAGAGAGTTTTTAGTCTCTATTTCTTCTTTCAACCCCTTTCTCAAGTCTTTGTCCTACTGCTCCTAAATTTGACATGCTATAAAACAAAAAAGAATTAATTGAAATAAAATAAAATTTAAATTTTGCAATTGAAATAATTTTTTTTCTGATGTGTTGCCCCCATTAAGCACTTCTTTAAGGTTCTAATCTTGACCTTTCGATTTTTGTGTTAGGGTGACATATATGACAAGAAAAACACATCATCCTTCTTCCTTTTGTTTGGTAGGAATTCCATCACTTTCAAGAATTGAATGTTTTCCTTCCATATTCTATTCAGCTTGATAGTATTGAACAATGCATAAATCTCATCCAATACTTCATCTATTTCTCCTATTTTATTAGCCTTGTTACTAGGTATAAAACTATTCTTTTGTTGAAGATCTTATAGTTGAACATCTACGTCTAAACGAATTATTACATTTGGAGTTTCATCCAAAACTATATAATCTTCATCTTGCATTCTTCTTCTTTTTCCATATATAATTTTCACCTCCGCTTCTTCTATTCTTGCTTCTATTCCTTTATCAGATGATATGAACTTTTCTTCTTCTTTCTCTTTTTCAATTCCTCTTTCATCGACGACCTCACATTCCTTTTTGAATTCTCTTTCAATTTCAAATTTTCTATCGAACTCCCAACTACAACTCAGTTTTAATGCTAATTAGCTAGATACTATACCAAGTTGCATAGCTAAGTTCTCGAAGGATGCTTCCATGTCCCTTTGCAAGGTTTCTTTCTGCCTATTGATTTGAGTAATCTTTATGAACTTAGTCAAGGTTTCTCCAATTCCTCATTCATCGAATACCTCACATTTTTGTTTGACTTCTCTTTCAAATTCCGCATCTCTAGGATTATCTAATATATTTTCATAGAAATCCCCATTAGATCTCAGTTTTAATGTTAATTGGATGAATATTTGACCAAGTTGCATCTCTAAATTCTCGAAGGATATTTCCATGTTACTTAACACTGTATCTTTATGCCTATTGAGTTTCTCGAAATTAAGTCAAGTCATCTTTATAAACTGAGTCAGAGTTTCTTCAAGTTGAGATGATGAATCCTCTTCCTATGAATGATCAATGTTGATGTAATGTTTTGACACTGAATAATTTCGAGCATTTTTCAGAATGAGTATTTTTGCTGCAAGCTCCTTTGAATAAGCTTCAAACTTTGCCAAGGTAGCATATAGGTCATCTCGCATGATTGTCTTGACCTAACATACACAACAAAAAGAAGAATAGCTTAATAGCACTGCACTTAGATAAGTTTTTTTAAACAAAATAAAACTAAAAAGAGAAAGAATAGGGAAAGAAAATTTAAGAAGAAACAAAATAACTAATTACAAAAAAAATATTTACAATTGAAAACAGAAATAAAAAAAACAATATTAAACGTTGCACAAGCGTCGTCTTGTTGAAATTATCAACAGTCCCCGACAACGGTGCCAAAAATTTGATGACTTATTGGCAAGTGTACTGATGATATCGCAATAATAAAAAAGACCGAATCCACAGGGACTGCTATTTAACATGACAATATTGTGCGATGCATAAAAAATACTAAATTAGGGGGACTTTCGAGTTTTGAATGCGAAAATAAAATAAAGTGTTCTAACAAATTCACTAAAGTGGCCAGATTGTACGTAGAATACCCTATTTCTCTATTGTTGATGTTCAATGCATTACATAAATGATATTGTCACTATAATCCCACAACGAATTAACAAAACTACTATAACCAATCCCTTGTGATATAACTCACTAAGCACTACTCAAAGTTTTCTATCTCTGGTTCACCAACGTAAGCATGATTAGACAATGCAACAGAGCGTTAATTCCTAAGCCACTACTCGGCATCTCCTATCCCCATTCAACCAACTAAGCACAACAATTTCCCTGGGTCCAACACATAGACTAATGGTCAGTATTTCCTATGTGTCCAAAATCAGATTAAAAGAGTATCTCACATAAAAAATATTAAGAATAAGGTGAAATTGAATAGAATTATAAATTAATTTACTCGTGCAATATCAAATCAAACATGTTACATATGTCCCAACAATATCAAAATAGGTTCATCAAATACAACCTAAACTAGAGAGAATTAACTACTCATAATTGAAATTATAATACCAAATATTAATAAAAGGTTTGCATAAGAATTCCCTTGAAGAATTGGCCTCCAATGACTTCAAATGCTCTCCAAATATGTCTTATGGTGTTGCAAATCATCCCTTTTTGTGTAAAGTTGCGGAACCCTTGAAAAAAAATACCAAAACTCCCCTTTTAAAGCAGTCAAAACGCATCAGAAAAGCCCAAAAAACAACCCATCGCGCGCGTGATACTTTTCCATCGCGCATGTGATTTTGAACATGATGCATCGTGCACACGATCCTTTCTATTGCACGCTTGATTATTCCAGAATGTAGATATTTATTTTAGATTCATTTTGAAAAAAACTCCGCATCAAAATGAGTTACGGAACTCCAGGTATGATCAATTTACTGGACAAACGTTAAAATGTAAATTATGCTGAAAATTATTTGTTTCATCATAATTTCTTCCCGATTTCTTGGCTTTGCTCTATTTCTTCAACTTCTTCATTTTCTTCATGATTATTCATATTTAACTTATCTTGAACTTGATATTTCATCGAATTCAACACAAATACTCATAAAAATCATGTAATGACAAGATGTCATCAATATATCTTAGAAATCTTAAGTGTTTAAGAATCTTTCTGTGTGTTGTATCACTTTTATACTTCTGATTTTACATCAAATGTAGTTGTTATCTATTCTCCTAAACTATTTTTTTAGAGTATATAAAGTCTCTTACTGGTTTATTTGAATAATGGAAGTCTCTTGCCAGTTTGTTTGAGCATTGGAAGTTTATTGCCTGTGTGCTTGAGCAAAAGTCTCTTTCTACTGTGATTGAGCAGTTGAAGTCTCTTTCTAGTTTTCTTGAGCAAAGTGTAATTTGTTTGATTATAGTTAAAATCTTTTTTTGGATAAGGGGGCTGTACTACTCTCTGGTTTTGGGAGGAACCAATATAACTCTATGTGTTGCTTTACTTATTTCTTCTGAATTTTATTCATTTCACTGCTAACAACTCTGAAATCAGATTATGAACTTGTTCAGATTATGAAGTTGGTTTTTCAGAAGAGAAAAATAATTAAAATACAAAATTTAACCAATCTTCTTATGTATTTTTCTCATATTCAGTTGGCATCAGAGCCCGACATGTCCTGAACAGTTAACAGTGGTGCAGAAAAGACCCTAAGAAAAATACATCTTCCATCATGCCTGATGATCTTAAAGTAACTAGTCTTGATGATTGTACTCCTCGTGGTAATAATAACCATGGTCAAAGTACATATGATAAAAACAATTATATTTCTAGACCACTAACATTCAATGGTAACTCTACTGAGTTTGATTGATGGAAAAGCAAAATGTACACCCGTATCACAGGGCTTGATGATGATTTATGGGATATTCTTGAAGATGGAATCAACTTTGAAGTTGATGGAATAGGTATGGTGACTGATAGAAATAATCTTACATCTGCTCAGAAAAAGGTCTATAGAAATCATCATATAGTGGTGTGTATTTTGGTGGAATCTCTACCACACTCAGAGTACATAAATATCATTTACAAATCTATTGCCAAAACCATATTTTAATCTTTATGTGCCACTTATGAAGGGAATCTGCAAGTCAATGAAGTTAAGGCTAATATGTTGGCTCAACAATAAAAAATGTTCATAATGGAAAATGATAAGAGTATTGAAACCATGTTTTCAAGGCTTCAAATACTTATGTATGGGCTTTAGATTATGAACAAAAACTACAACACATCTGATCATGTCAAGAAGATTCTTAGGAGTCTTCTTGTCAGAGACAAACCAAAGGTAACAACTATTCAAGAAGCAAAAGACCCGAACAATGTCAGTCTTGAAAGTATGATAAGTAATCTCCAAATCCATGAGTTAGAACTCAATGTAAATGAAGAACTAATCAAGAAATCAAAGTCTCTAGCTTTGAAATCTGTTGGGAGGTCTGAGAAATCTTTTCAGACTTGGGAGCATAAATAAGCCACTCATGATGAAGCTTCTGATGATGATGAAATGACTTTCAACATAAAGAAATTTCAATATCTTGCCAATAAGAACATGAGGTTCTCTGGTAAAAAATCTGGTTTTAGAGGAACAAGCTCCAGAGCAAACAAGGGTGATTAGAAAGGCTGCTTCAACTGTCAGAAGCCTGGTCATTTCATTGTTGATTGTCCCGATCTTCAGAAGGACAAATCCAAAAAGGAAAACTTCCAAAAGAACACCTTCAGAAGTAAATTCAAGAAAAGTCTCATGGAAACATGGGATGAACTTGATGACAAAATAGAAGCTGGCAAGAGTAAAGAAGAAGCCAACCTAGATTTGGTTGCTTCAACACTCTCAGATTCAAAATCAGAAGCTGGTTCTAGCTCAAATTCAGAGGATATAGAAGACATATTTTCTAAACTCTCTAGATTTGATTTAATTACTTTATGTCAAGATTTTATGGATAGATGCCAACAGAAATCCAGACATATGAACATTATAAAGAAGTAATATGGTATTATAAGAGATGAACTAAACCTTTCTAAAGACAAGATTGAAAAACTTGAAAGAGATCAGATTGCTTTAATAAAAGATATGTCTGACAAACCTCTTAATGAGTATGAATTATCTCCTCAAGAGTTATGGCTCTAACAAAACTAAACTTGCATCCATGATCTATGGTGTAAGTAGAAGAAAAGGAGAAGGTCTTGGTTATCATAAAAAAAATCTTATAATCCAAGGACTGAAATCTTGATGAAACCATCAGATCATTCTTCTTCAAGCTCTGATCAAAAAGGGATGATCTCTCATTTTGTGCCTACTAATAAAGAAAAGGGTTTAAACCAAACAAAACCAATAACTGCAAAGACAGAGGTTCTGAAGAAATCAGAACCTGAGATCCCCAAATCAAAGGTTCTTAAGAAATCAAAACTAATGAACCTAAATTCAAAGGTTCTAAAAGAACCCGAATATGAAACATCTAAGTCAAATGTTATGAAGAAGCTAGAACCTAAGACATCAGTTTACATGGCTTTGAAAGGTCAAAAACCTAAGACTATGAATCATTCAAGACAGCAAACTTATAAGTCCAAAGTCTTGAATGATCCAAAGCCTTATTACAAATATAAGACCCAAAATAAGAGAAGGCATATCATAACTAACACTAAAGGACCTATAAAAGTATGGGTACCAAAGAGTGATATATTCCAAATCCCAACTCTGAAAGAGGAAGGAAATGTGGAATTTGGAAGAAACTAGTAAAACAATATTACTGGTATTGGGTAGACTGATGATGTCCAATCAAGAGCTGGTGCTTCAGATTCTTAAATCAATCTCTGAAGTTTATCCAGTTAATATAGGGTTTGAAAATACTCCTGATGGTTTTCAGAAGGTCATTGTTGAACAATGTAGTTCCTCATGAACTATCTCATACCAAAATCTTCTCAAAGAAAGCTTGGAATAAAATGTTAAAGCTCTTTCATAATATGTATAGAGGTATGATTGGTTCTTACTCTATCTAAACAATTACTATATCAAATATTTTGTAGAGAGATTATCATATTTGTGGAAACATTTTTTTACAATCTACTGCTATTTGCTTAACCACGAATCCAATTGAACATTATGGAACCAAGCACATTGAATTAAAATATATCTTTATTAAAGAATAGTGCTTGCTTCTAAATAGAGTATCAAAGTCTAATGTTAATCAGAAGTAGCTTCAATCAGGGTTTGGGAAACTGCCTCTGATGAAAAATGACTTCTGAAAGACTTCAGACTCTGAGACTTAGGAGTGGATTATTTGCTTCATATAACATTTAAGTAAAAAAAATTCTTATCTTCTTTTGACACCTGTCCCACTTGAAATTCCACATGTTTGATAATTGTCTTGCATGCATTGTAGGAGTTTGGGTAATGGGTATTAATGTAAAAATCTATTATAGTTCTATGAAATATACTCCTTTGTCATTAACTATGATAATTAACTTTTGTTTCTTTCAAAATTGAAACCAGCCTTTCAATTTTTTTCACCTAAACCACTTCATCGCACATTTCTTCACACACTTATCATTTCTCTCTCCTACACATTTCGTTTTTCTGAAAAATCCTAGGAAAACCCTAAACTTATTCAATGACATTCTCTTCTTCTCAACAAATTCCTCTTAATGTGGATTATGGAGAAAGTCTTAAGACTAGTCCTAGATCCTGATCATTTAGAGAAGAAGATATGGAACTCATCATTGAGCAAGTAGTGGATTTCAAGAGTTTTGCTGCAAATGGGTATCCTCTGAGTGAGCATTTTGAAAAGCAAGGATAGATGAACTACTTCAACATTTTGAATGGTTCAACATATCCTCTTCTTGTCAAGGATTTCTGGGTAAGGGCTGAAGTGTATGATGAGTTTGCTGCATTGGCTGAAGAAAGAAATGCTGTATCAAATGACAAGAGTCTGAAAGGGAAAACAAGAGCTGAAATGGGTTTAAAGGAGTTTAAATGTACTAAAATTAGGTATGCGGTCATGGGAGTTGATATTGCTATCACCTAAGACAATATTTCTTAACTCACCGGTGTTGAGAATGTTGGTATTGTGAAACATAACTCAAAGGATGGAACAAAGTTTGCCTCTGAGATCAAAGAAAATCTTTTTCAGAATAAAAAAGATTATGGAAAAGTGAAGAATCTGCATCTTCTAATCAAACTCCTCTTCAGAATTATCATAAGCAGTCTGATTCTTAGAGAAGGCACTTTTGATAAGATTTCATGAGATCATGAACACTTTCTATGGGTTTTGATCAACGACCAACCATTGAATCTCCCTGCTTATATCTTTCATCATCTATGTCCAAAGCAGGTTGTAAATGTTCGGATCACCACTAACACCAAACCAGTCATTTTTATGCTGGACATGACCAGAACACTTTCTATGGGTTTTGATCAATGACCAGCCTTTGAATCTCCCTGCTGGCTACCATGTCCAATACTGCTATGATAGAAGTGCATCTAACAACCAGACTGAAAATATCATCATAATCAATCCCCTTCTACTGTGAATACCCCTTTGCAACTAGGCGAGCCTTGAACTTTTCCCCTTATTTTTCTGTTATTGCTGGATTTTTCTTGTACACCCACTTATAACTAATAGCTCTCTTTCCCCGTGGCAACTGAACAAGATCCCATGTCTCATTCTTTTTCAAGGATTTCATCTCCTCCATCATAACACCCACCCACTTATCTTTCTTCTGGTTAGCCATAGCCTCTCGAAAGGTAGAAGGGTCTCCTGAGCTAGTAAGAAGAGCATATACTGCTAAGTCTTCAAACCCATATCTGAATGAAGGTGTAATACGACGGGGATCCCTATCACGTACAAGTGTGTGGTCTTGTACTCCACCTGAATCTTGCACTCCACCTGAATCTGAGTCTGGTTCATCCTATTGTTGGGCTACAATCTGTCTTTGACTCACTGGTGGCTCCTTAATGTCAACCTGAATCTTGTCCAGAATGGAACTTTCTAAACCAGTATCTGACACAACTGTCACATTTGAGTATTTGAACATCAATTGCTCATCAAATATAACACATCTGCCGACAACCACTTTCCTCTTAATCGGATCCTATAACTTGTACCCCTTCACATCTTTATTGTAGCCAATAAAGATGCACTATTTTGAATTAGGATCAAGTTTAGACCGATCCTCATTGGAAATATGCACATATGCTGGACATCAAAAAATACTCAAATCACTTAGATCAATGGGGTTTCCTCTCCACACCTCCTATGCAACTTTTCTATCCAATGAAGATCGTTGTGATATGTTGACTAGATAACACGTCATATTGAGTGTTACTGCCCAATTTTTTTTGAAAGACCAACATTCAACCAAAGGCACCTTGCCTTCTCCATCAGAGTCATGTTCATCCTCTTTGCAACAACATTTTTTGTGGTGTCTTCCTCACAGAAAAGTGCCTCTAGATTTCATTCTCCTCATAGAAATTCATCAAATTATTGTCTGTGTATTTAGTTCCATTATCAGACCATAAATACGTTATTTTTCTCTTTGTATGGTTATCAACCTCCTCCTTCCATAGTTTGAACTTAAAAGACCTCGGATTTATATTTCATGAAATAAACCTAGAACTTACGAGAAAAATCATCAGGGAATGTCACAAAGTAATTGGAACCTCCAACAGAGGGCTCTTTTGTAGGCCCCCAGACATTAGAATGGACATAGTCTAAGATTCTATTGGTCTTGTGTTGCTCGGTCTTAAAACAGACTTTACACTGTTTCCCAATAACACAATACTTGCACAATCCAATTGTGCAACTGCGAACACTCTTCAACAAATTCATCTTATGTAGTTCCATCCTCCCACATTCACTGAGATAACCTAAGCACACATGCCACGGTTCGGTTGCATCAATATCAGTTTCAGCAAATGCTACATCACATATAACTGTGCCCCATAACAACTTATAAATGTTTCCTGCAGTCCTCCTTGGTTTCATCACTGTCATTGCATCCTTGCCAACCCTCATGATGTCTATATCTCCATCTGACCGAAATGAATAACCATTTGCTTGTAGGGTAACCAGAGAAATCAAATTCTTCCTCAATTCTGGAACATAACGCACATCACTCAACGTGCACACGTGATCATCCAAATAAATTTTAGTTTTCCCATTTCCAGTGATGGTACAAGTTTTATCATCACCTAAATAGACAAAACCAAAATCACCTGATTTAAAAGAGTTGGATTATTCCCGGTGCAGCGTCATATGATAAGAGCACCTAGAATCAAAAATCCATGCATCAATGCACTTTGTAGATGAAACGCAAAGCAAATCCTCTTCACTACAGGAGCCATCAAATTGAACTACATTTGTTGAACTATTATTTCCTGACTTGTTTAGACATTCCCTCTTCTAATGGCCAATTTGCTTGCAACCATAACATTTTGTTGTTTTTTTATCCTTGGACTTGAACCTTTTTTTCTTTCTAGAACCCATTGCTTTGCCTTGCCTCTGCCACGAACTTGACCTTCCTTCACAAACAAACCTCCACCTGAGCTTCCTCCACCTTCCTCTACACTTTGGCGACATTGTGAGTGTTGAAAATTAGTATAAGAAATAGAATTCATAGTGATTGTTTCCTTCTCGTATGTGAGAGTGGTCACCAAGTGATCACAAGAGCTTGGTAAAGAGCACATCAAAACAATGACTTTATCCTCATCGTCAACCTTCACACCAAACCGTGTCAAATCAGCGAGGATGTTGTAGAAAATGTTGACATGAGTCTGCAAATCGCCTTCTTCCTGCATCTTTAGGCTATAGAGCCGCTGCTTCACGAACAATTTGTTCATGAGTGTCTTGGACATGTATTGATTTTCTAATTTTTCCCAAATATCCTTCGGAGTTATGAGGTCCAGGATATGATTCATCACGTCATCAGAAATACAAAGTCTTATCAAACCTGCGGCCTTCTCCTTCATCTTGTTCCAATCAATAGTTGTGATGTATGTCGGTTTCTCATCACGAAGTGCCTTCTGTAAACCTTGTTGAGCCAACAAAATCTTAACCCTCTTTTGCCATAAATCGAAATTGTCTGTTCCGTCGGACTGTGTCACTTCGAGTTTCGCACCTCCTGGATTAAGCGTCATCTGATACCAATTGTTAAAACAGAAACACGAATACAAATCAGAGTAAAGAGAAACACACAAAAGTTTTATTCACGCAATTCAGCCAAATTGCCTACGTTTGCGACTATAGAGTAATTATAGTTCCTTTTATTTATGTCTTGTGAATTGCATATAGATTACAGTGTTATAAGCCATATATATAATACAAGGTTTTAGTTTATCTAAAACTCTAATCCTTAATTTCCCTTGACAAACAATTATCTATACCCATAATTATCTCATCAATATGAACTATTCTCTCAACAATCCATAATTATATCAACAACTCATAACTCTCTCTCTCTCTCCCTCCCTCCCTCCCTCTCAAAACTCCCTCCCTCCCTCTCTCTCTCTCTCTCTCTCTCTCTCTCTCTCTCTCTCTCCTCTCTCTCTATCTCTCTCTCTCTCTCTCTCTCTCTCTCCTCTCTCTTCTCTCTCTCTCTCTCTCCTCTCTCTCTCTCTCTCTACTCTCTCTCTCTCTCTCGATCTCTCTCTCCTCTCTCTCTCTCTCTCTCTCTCTCTCTATCTCTCCTCTCTCTCTCTCTCTCTCTCTTCCTCTCTCTCTTCTTCTCTCTCTACTCTCTCTCTCTCTTCTCTCTCTCTCTCTCTCTCTCTCTCTCTCTCTTCTCTCTCTCTCTCTCTCTATCTCTCTCTCTCTCTCTCTCTCTCTCTCTCTCTCTCTCTCCTCTCTCTCTCTCTCTCTCTCTCTCTCCTCTCTCTCTCTCTCTCTCTCTCTCTCTCTCTCTCTCTCTATATATATAATATATATTATATAATTACTTTCTCACGTAATAGTATTTTATGAGATTTTATTTGATTGTAATTTAATCATGTTAAATTTTAGAGAAATCTCCGTGCCACCCTCATTTTATACGTGATTTTATATTTTAATAATATTCAAATTGTCATTGCGGAAAGTCAAGACCAAAAATTCGGTAGTTAAAAATAAATATGTGGTACTGACCAAAATATCCGGCGTACCGGATATATAAAAATATTTAAAATATGTGTCTCGGATCTTCATTGAATTTTTTTTTCTAACCTTCCGAATTTTTTAAAATGTGGAAAAAATAGTGTAAGGACTTTTTTAAATGTGCAGAAAAAATGCATAAATATTTCTGAATTTTTCTAAAAATGCAGAAAAAGGCATAATTATTTCCAGATATTTCGGAAAATGCGAAAAAATATATAAATATTTATGATTTTTTTGAATTGTCCATTTGAATGCATTTTTTCCGGTTATTTTAAAAAATACAAAAATATTTATGTATTTTTTCAGCAATTTTCAAATTATACGGAAGAATTTATGCCTTTTTATAGGACATTTACGAAATATGCGAAAATATTTTTGAATTTTTTAGAATATTCAGTAAAAATTCAAGAAAAATTTAGAAAAAAACATAAAAAAAATACTGTAAAAATTTAAACTCACGCAAATATGCTCTAGTGTCTCTGAAAAATCTGAAAAGTTAAAAGAGATTTTGTAAAAATTCGAAATTGTACAATTAATTTTGTGAATAAAAATATAAAATAGTGTAAAGGTAATATGATAAAAGTATAAGCATTGTGGGAATACAAATTGGGGATGGTAGGAAGACTCCTCTAAATTTTACAACCAGCGGTAGGCCGGCTTCGGCTATGCACAAGAGATGGCTGTATTGTGAAGTGTATACCAATTGTCATCCTGATCTTAATAAGTCAATTGGGTATAGATAACATTAAAAATGAACACTTTCCAATTCAAATTTGTGACCCAAACTTTCAAAGTCAGTGGAGTTTGGGTGAGTTTGTTGATATTCTCTTTTTGTTTACACAAGTTTATATTCTTATTTAAAAACATTTTATGTATAAAGCGATACATGTCATTTTTTTCTTAGCAAATATCATTAAATTATTGATACTGTTCATTAGTGTAGTGAATAAGTTATGAATCTGAGTTTCCTTAATGCTTGTGGTCTCATAAAAAATGATGCAAATAACAAACTGTGGGCGCGGTCTCATAAAAAACTTGTAAGCCACTAGTCCAAACTCATGAATAGTGCATTAAATAGAAGTACGTACATGATGAACACATATTTCACCCTCTCACAGAATCAAATTCAGTGAAGGTGTTCTGTTCTGCACAACACAATGGTGGCATGAAATTGGACGGGCGCTGATACATACTCTCACGGTACTGTGCATATCCTCCCTAACTATGTATGCAAACTGTTAGCAAGACATTAAAGTTTTCAGGACTATAATCTAAACTGCAAAAGCCTCAATCTACAGAAAAAACATGTATTTATGTATTTACATAATGTTTTTACTGCGGAATAATAATTCAATCTTCCATCTACCATGGACCGGTTTGTGTTCGTCTTAAGCATTTTCTCTTGACTTCTCGCTGCAAATTCATCATTTCTTTAACCTGCAATATCACCGGGTGCCAAATGGTTAAGTACTAAGGTGGCAAAAACATGATTTGGAACATGTGTAAATGGTCTGAGAATATGTTTAAACAGAAATCAGATATGTAGATACACATGATTTGGAACATGTGAAGTGGTTCAGAAGTATGTTTATACAGTAAAAGCAGATGCCAAAAACATTCATAAAAAGATATAGACATCACATGCTAATTCATGATCACTCCCACTGTTCTCCCACTGAGAATTCCTAGTAGCAAGCCTAACAATGCTAATAGGATGAAACAGTTAGAATTATGACGGTTAGCTATAGATATGCTGAAAGAAATGCAAAAGATAAGTATGATCTAAATTGGGATTTCATGAGAAGGGAAATCCTATACTGAGTTCTGGAAATTCTGGTAAACTTAATTCACAAACCAGTTACAACTTACAGAAAGTAATGCAACCAACATTTATGTCTGAAGAGCAATCTCAACCAGAAAAGTACACTGATTGTTATCTAATCAAATAAAAAATAAATTAAAAGAACTTTTTTAATAATTGAGGGTGTGGGATAATTAATAGGAAAACCTAAATCATGCAGTAGTTTAAAGCATATGTTCGGATCACCACTAACACCAAACCAGCCGTTTTTATGCTGAACATGACCAGCACACCAAAATGCGTTGATTGGCATAGCCTGTGATCAAATGTTATCTTCACAATGACCTTTATCAAACGCTCCATTGCTCTTGGCGGATGAATGACCAATTAGCATGTTATATGAAGGAAGCTAAAACCACGACTCATGACATCTTGACCAATTAGTCACAAAACAGGGCACAAGAAAACAACTGTGTTTTAGAAAAACTTGTGACATGTACAGTTAAGGTAAATTCAAATACATGCAATGACAGAAAGCCAAAAAGGAGTGATTTCCACTGAAAGCTGAACTTACTTGATTTTTCTGAATTTCCATGATTTCTTCCTGCAGTATTCAAAATAATGGTCGATTAGAAATTTTTTAGAGTTAAAGGACCTTAAGCTACAAATTCAATTGAACGCCTGCATCTGGTTGTGACAAGAGGAAGTAGTCAGAATTACCTGCTTTTTCTGAAGTTCTTCATTCTCTTCTTTTAATTTTGCTACTTCTGCTTCCAATTCCATGGTATAAGCCTGAAAATAAATGAAAATAAAAATGTAAGACTGGACTTACACCTGATATCTTAATGTTATTACAAATTTCGAAACTTCAATTCATTCCCATGTCATGTTCCCACCAAAATCCATTTACAGGTTACTTATTATATGCTTTTATGGATCTTATGATGATCCAACTACAGTTATGTTCCCCAATCAGCTGCACTATTACCTTGTCAAACCTGAATCTGTACAACTTCCCATGACTGTAACTTGTCAAAAATCTTTCACTTTTCATCAGGTCAGTTCGCTATCATATTACCACTCTGCTGCAGATACACAGCATGCTTACAGAGGACAAAAGCAGAATGTCAATGGCGGACTGAGTAGTATCTCTAGTAGTAAAATCATAACATGACTCTAATCACCATTACATTCTTTTGATTTTTGAAATGATTGCATAATGCAACTTCAGCTGCCACCAAACCATATTTGAGTTTATCTAATGGCATAAGCATTTGTTAGACATGTCTGTAAGCTGTTTTCATCTTATTTCCATAGGCTCTTCAGACTAGCTTATAAAAACAGCTTGATCTTATTTGATATTTTGTTATAAAAATAACTTATACATACACATATGATAAGCGCTTAATTAAGCTGTTTATACAAACAGGGTATCAATTATATTTTCACAACAAAGGAAGGCCAGAAGAACTCTTTTCTGTTACTAGAAGTAAAACCTACAGCCTGCATTGGCAGGCGTTCGATTCTATCGCTCAGACCAGTACACGGAGGTTGCAGTTGCAAATGTAAGTTACAAACAAGCATTCCTTTTCATCCATTCTTTGGTCTAGATCTCAGCATATGTTAGTCTACTTGCATCGAAGTTAAAGAACTATGATTGCCAAATTTAGATTAACGATAAAATTACAACAACTAGATTTTAAATAAAAAGATCTACCTGCTTGCGAGCGCGGGATCTAGCAGCTGACTCTCTATTCTTTATCATTCTTCTCTGCCTCCTTTCAATTACCTTCTCCACAGCTCCATTACCCTTCCTTCCTCGCATACCACCATTAAATACATAAGGAACCGGCGACACAGAAGAAGTATCCCCATTAGACTTTCCAAGTTTATCACCAGATATTTGGTTAGCCGGTGACACAGCACCAATTTGAACAGCCCCAGGTGCCAAACCAACCATACCAATCCCTCCGCCTTGCACAAGATTAGCATTCATGCCTTGATCAGGAGAAAGCCCCATAATTCCACCTCTCAGTGCTTGATTACTAGACAAAGGCATCTGAGTTGCATAGTTCAAAACAGGTTGCTTAGGAAATATCTGTTGCTGCTGCTGCTGATGTTGCTGTTGCTGCTGTTGTTGCTGAAGTTGATGTTGCTGAAGTTGTTGATTCTGATGTTGCTGCTGAGACACTGAACTCTGCATCTGTTGCTGATTTGCCGATCTAATCCCATTCACATTCAATGGCAAATTAGTAGGACTCTGAAGGCCAACAAGTGGATCATCATTAGTACCATTCATTCTATTATTATTACCCATAAAACCAGCAACTTTATTCATCTGCTGAGCCTGAAAAGCCAAACCCAAATTACTATTATTCCCAACACGCGCTAGATCGAGAAAAACCCCATCATTCGGTTTCGCATCTTCCCTAACAACACCAGCTCTAACCAAAAACTCTTCCAAAGTCATTTCCCCCAAAGTTGGTTGTCTTTGAGCCTGCGGTGCAGCCAAACTAGGACCATAATCCTTCGAAATATCCTTCCAAACTTCATCAACTGTCTTCTGACTAAGCGTCCGCGGCAGCGTCAAAGAGCCTTGCCTTTGCAAATGATTACTAACAGCCTCTTCACCCCCCATTGTTTGAACCTCTTCTGCAGTCCAAATGTTCTTCAACAATTCATCCATGTTCATTGATCCAAGATCTTTCCCAGAACCACCCATACTATTCATAAATTCATCAATTGTCAAAGAGTACACCGACGATTGCCGCGCTAGAGAAAAACTCCCCGCGGTAGTCCTCCCACCGCCGCCAGCGACGGAGGCTCCCGGTTCATTCCCAAACCCCTTGAAATTCATGCTTCTAATTAATCACTTCCTGTTTCCCCCAAATCTGAAGCAAAACACAATCATAATCACTCCTAAATCACAAATCTGATTCCCCTAACTCCCAAACTTCAAACATAAGCTAACAAAATTACCACAATTTAAGGAAAAATAAATAAATTAACAACTCAGATTTTCAATTCTTTACAACCAAATTGATCATAGAAAGAGAATTTTTTTTTCCCTTATTTTCTTCTCTTTTTTCAAAAAAGAACAACAGCAACAAAAAAAAAGCAGAACTAAACTTGCACGAATCATAAAACGAAAAAAAAAAAGATTTTTGTTGATGTGAGTGTGATACAGGTGGATTAGATTTGATTGGAGCTTATTTTAAACATGCATTTAATTAATTTAAGCTAATCAGAAATTTGCATAGTGTTTATCAAACGTGTAAAATTTCTACATAGTGAATATTAACGATAACAAGAGTTTCGAGATCCTGTAACAAAAATAGACAAAAAAAAATTCAACGCTAGTGCAAAATATCTTTCTCGAGAAAAAAGAAACGAAGTTGGAGAAGAACGAAAAGGAGGAGAAAACAAAGAGAAGGAAAATCTGGAGAAAGAAAACTTACATGGTTGCGCTATTTATTTTACTAATGGTTTAATAGTTATTAGAAGTATTCCTGATTTGGTATGTTTTTGGGAAATTTTGGTTTGTGTGAGAGAGTGTGTGTGGTGTGGTGTGGTGGGTTTGATTTGGCTGCGTTCCTTTCTTCTTGGTTTCAAGAGGTTCCTCTCGATGCGCCAAGTGTCCAATGTCTCTTCACACTTTTCTCTTTCTCTTTTTATTTTCAACTGGACCATCATTTTTTATTTATATCATGTAGGGATTGTTTTTTTATTATTAGAATTTACTGGAATTAAATAAACTATATTATTGTTGTTTTGAGAAATGTGTATGTATATTAAAATGTAATGTGATGTAATTGGAGTGCGTTTCGGGGTTGTTTGTAATTTTTTGTTTTTACTGAGGTGAGAATTGAAATAAAATAAAAGTTTAGGAGGAGAAAGTGTGAAAAGAAAAAAAGGGAAAGTAATGGAGATGGGTATTACTGCCGACCAGGGTACGTGTACCAATGAAAAGAGGTTGGAAGTTGGGAGGGGGAATGATGTGACAGCAACCAATAACATTTTGCTTTCTGTTACCATCGTAGCCGTACACGTTTTCTATTAAAGATAGGGTCACTAATGCTTACTTTTTTAAAAAATAATTGTTTATTTGTTGAATAATTTTTTGAGCAAAAGAATATTTTTTGAATATCCATTTTCTTAAAAAAAAATTATATTAGTATGCTATATTGCCAAATTAAAAAATAGGCACTTTAGAACTGTATCTTGACTTTTTCTTTAAGAAAGTTAATTTTTTTTTTAAACAAAGAAATCTTCAAAGTGTTATTTATTAAAATATATATTATAAATTTTACAGGATCAGATGAGTTATTACATATTTTGATAATCAAGTTTTGTATATAATTTAAGAAGTTCAGATTAATTATTTCCAATACGGTAAAGATGTATGAGAAATATTAACACTTTTATATTATATGACATGCTTACTTAGAAGTAAATTATGACAAAATAAAAAGTTTTCTAAATAGTTGAAAACTTGTCGTAAAGAGGTAATCTCCATGTTCAATTCCAAATGTTTATATTAACCGCTGAGGCCCTTTTCTAGTAGTATATTAGTCATTAATATTTTCATTCAACTTCTAATATTATTCAACAAAAAGGACTAAAGTTGATTGCAATCTCTGAGTAAAAATAGTAACTTCTATGAGCAACGAAAGATATAAATCTACCCTGATATTTTCTCATCAACCCATAGGTATTTGATCTTCAATCCTATAAGTTAAGGCATGATATATTGTATGTTCTAAAATAAAGGAAATTTTGCAAGCCATGGTTGAAAGAAAAAATTGGTGTCTCCGTCTACATTTAAAATAAAATCATCTTTCAACACATTAAGAACCTTGAGAATGGATTTTCATTTAGGTGACTGATAAATCGTGTTTTTATTATTCTTATCTATTTGAATTTATCATTTATTTGCTAATTTTGTTTATATTTTACTTTTGTCTTCTTGTTTTTACTTTGTTTCAAGAGTTTGAAGAGCATTGAAGGTTCTAAGCCATGTTCAAATGAAAGAAAAGGTAAACTAGGAAGATGCATGAAAATGCATGGAAATTTGATCAAGGAAGCATATATCTTGGCGTGAGACAATGGTCATTACAACCGTAATGTGCCTAGGAATGTTGGGTTTCTAAACATGTAAGAATGACACAAAGTAGTGGCCATCACAGCCAACCTATAATTGCTTTAGTGACCTTTGAGAAATTGGTTTTCCGTTGTTTTATTTTCTTGGATTCTCCACCCCCATCTATTACACATTGATATAACCAAGCTTAGATGTGAGCTATGGCCATCATAAAGGGTTTTAAGGCTACATAATTAGGTGTAAACATCAATTATAATCACTCTCAAACACTTTAAAATTCTGCATAATTTTAGTTTCTTTTGCATCTTTACTTTCTCTGCAAAAGCTCCATTGAAGCGAAACTTTGATGTACTTTTAATCCATCATTATTTCCATTTTTTTTATATTGCTTACTGCTTCTCATATATTGCTTGTTTTATCTACTTAAGCTTAATATTATGTATGTCATGCCCCAGTTTATATTTTCTACAACTTTTACCATGAATGAGTAGTCTCACTTAGATTAAGGGTCATTAGGAATATCCAAAAGACAGATCTCATGTAAAAAAAACTCGAAACTCTTTTCTACAAAACTCTATTTTTCAATCTGATTTTTACGCGCTTAACGAATGCGTCTACGAAAGTAGATTTCAGATATCAATTGATGGACTAAAAAGTGAAAGTTGATATCTGAATATAAAAACTAGACAAATAGGTTGACACTTGAATAGTTTTTAGGCCTGTTCGAGAAAGTGCATACCTATGCAAATAAAACTTCTTAACGGGCTATGTCGCTAAATCAGACCATGAAAATAGGGGGTTCATTGACTTAGGATATAATTTTATGCTTTGAAAGAAGATACAACTTATAATTTTATGTATGTCATGCCTTAATTTATATTTTCTACAACTTTTACCATGAGTGAGTAGTCTCACTTATATGTAGGATTATGAGGATTGTCCAAAAGGCACACCTCATGTAAAGAAAAAAGGCTTGAAATAGTCCTCAGCAAAACAATACTCTTTTTTACTAAAGTGATAGAACAATACACTTACAGTTTATCAGTGAGTCGACTCTTTTTTTCTTCTTCGAGGAATACATTACCTTCAAAGAGATATTTATGTGTCAAAAGTGAGATCCAAAATTTCGTGTTTGGTTGCACTGAGCTCCAAACAAGCTTACTTAACAATGCCATGTTTTGCAAATGGCTCAGATGAATCTATAAACAACATTATAGGCTTATAATTTATGTCTCAACCAACCATATGCATGGCTCGATCAATCATACAATGCCAAACAAAATTTCCCACAATCTTATCCAAGGTTTCACACACACATATTGAGGAAACCAACAAATTTGCATATTGTGTGCATGTAAATAAGCAAGAACGACCATGGCAAGAAAAACACACCCTGGCTTGTTCAATATTATACCTTTCCAAGAAGTATGCTTTGAAGCTACATTATCGTAGATTTTTAAAGAAATATTCTTTTCTTCTGTGTCCAAATTTCATTTTGTATCCCAAATATTTTTCTAACCTAATTGATAAATTCGATACTGGTGATCTGCTCAAGACCATATTTCACAGCTCGACAAACTCCTTTAGAGGTATAAGCTCTAGACTTATCTAGTCTTTCTCTGAGACTTAAAAGAAATAGAAATTATCCCAATGTTAGCGATGAAATGCACTTGATAAGTTTTCACCTTCACAAACAATAACTCATCAACCACAAAGAACAAGTGAAATATTTTGGGACCATCACACATGATACGTAGAGGTTTCCAATGATCCTCATAAACTTCTTTATCAATCAAATCACCAAGTATTTCTATGAAAAGAAGAAAAAAGATAAGGATATAAATGATCTTCTTGTAGGAGACCATGAAGAGGTTGAAATTGTTCGGTCTTACTCTCATTTTAGAGCAAAGAAACATAAGTAACATAAATGTTATTCATGATCAAAGATATGATTCCATTAGCCTTTTCAAGATCAATCTTATAAATAACATCACTTGTTTCTTCTTAGACTTACACATATGTTAAATGAGCTATTGAAGAATAATATCATTTTAACTGTACCTCTACTTGGAATGAAGTTACTCTATAAAGGGCTCATGACCTCACTAAGCATAAGTTTAAGGCAATTCATAAAAACTTTTGAGACATATTTATAATTTATGTTATACAAGCTAATATGCCAAAATTTATTGAAAGTAACCTTTTCCATAAGAGACTCATCCATCATAGGATCCATGTAACCTTTTCCAAAGTTAGACCTCAAAAAACTCCAAATATCATCCATGAAACAAAATATAACCCATAGCCATTAATTAAGAACCACATACAACCTAAGTTTCCTTCATTCTACATTACATCAATAACCTTATAACCTTTTTTTTCTTCTAAAATCTCGGAGAAGGATCAAACTTTGTATGAGTTTCACACAACACAATCACATCATACTTGAAACGCTTTAGAATTTCATGCATGTGGTTGTGGCTCTTGCAAATAGGAAAACCCCTCACATTTCTTTCTAGAATGTTAAAGTCTTAAAAACCAGTCATGAGAATAAAAAAATGACACAGAACCGAAGGTATACCCTTAAGAGTAAGGTGTATAAAAAACAATGTCCATCATATCTTCTTACATATTTTTACCATCCTTTTGGGAAGATTCAATCACATTCATAGTGGTGTTTATCCCATTAACCACACCATTAGTTGGATTGGGCTATCCCAAAAATTGGATGTGATTTAGCCTCAATACTCTAGATAGCGTGGTGGGTTTTATTTAATGAGATTTTTCATAATTAATATAAGGCATGTTTTGTACTTATAATGATGTTAAAAGGAAACCACTTTGTTAAAGCTTGTATTTTTATCATGTACTAGCAAGAATACACGTGAAAAGTTAAAGTTATTTGGGTCAGCCTTGATAATTCGAGACATATCATGTGTAGTTGTAATTTTTAATTATTTTTTTACGTTTTTGTTTTGGATGGTCTAAACGTTTACATTTTTTTATCATGTCAATGTTGCACCATTCCATGTTCCACATTGCCTAGTTGAGGAATTAGTTTCTCTCTTCATTTAAAAAATAAGATTTGAAATTTAATTTTATTCTGAATTGTCATTATCTCCATGTCTGTTTTCTTGTGTTTGTTATATTCCCCATGCCATATTAAAGTGTGTATTTGACTCTCTTTTGCCTTGATTTTATTCTTGATTTTTTCCTTGGTTATCTCTCTAATTTTTGCCTTGATTTCTGTCCTTGGTGGTTACATTCAAATTAGTAATATCATGGTGTTGAGTTTGTTGCACTTGTGGCACCATAATTGTATTTTCAAGGTAAAGCCAAAGTGAAATATCTTGCGACATGACCATATTTCTCACTAGGGGTGGACACAGTCCAATCACCCTAGGAAAACCATCCAACCCATTGGATATTTTATCAAACGGTATGGGTTGGATCGGGTAATGGGAAAGACCAGAATGTAGAAAGGGCTTATGAAGGGTTTACTCGGCCAGGTTCGGATAATGGTTTTGGGTCCGTCAGAATCCGATATTGATCGATCCAATAACATTGAGGCATTTTCTCCCCTTCATTCCTTCTTATGTGAACCAAAGTTGTTACACTTCTTTTCTCCTCTCTTTCATTCAACCATTTATGTTTTTCTCCATCACCATCTTCTCCCTTTGTGTTTTCATCGCCATCATCTCTCTCTCTCTCTCTCTCTCTACTCTCTCTCTCTCTCTCTCTCTCTTCTCTCTCTCTCTCTCTCTCTCTCTTCTCTCTCTCTCTCTCTCTCTCTCTCTCTCTCTCTCCTCTCTCTCTCTCTCTCTCTCTCTCTCGATCTCTCTTCTCCTCTCTCTCTCTTCTCTCTCTCTCTCTCTCTCTCTCTCTCTCTCTTCTCTCTCCTCTCTCTCTCTCTTCTCTCTCTCTCTCTCTCTATCTCTCTCTCTCTCTCTCTCTCTCTCTCTCTCTCTCTCTTCTCTCTCTCTCTCTCTCTCTCTCTATCTCTCTCTCTCTCTCTCTATCTCTCTCTTCTCTCTCTCTCTCTCTCTCGCTCTCTCTCTCTCTCTCTCTCTCTCTCTCCTCCTCTCTTCTCTCTCTCTCTCTCTCTCTCTCTCTCTCTCTCTCTCTCTCTCTCTCTCTCTCTCTCTCCTCTCTCTCTCTCTCTCTCTCTCTCTCTCTCTATCTCTCTCTCTCTCTCTCTCTCTCTCTCTCTCTCTCTCTCTCTCTCTCTCTCTCTCTCTCTCTCTCTCTCTCTCTTCTCTCTCTCTCTCTCTCTCTCTCTCTCTCTCTCTCTCTCTCTCTCTCTCTCTCCTCTCTCTCATACACACGCACACATACACTTAACACCACTCAGTTTTGAAAATTCAAACCCTAATTCCTAAATTGTGTATAAAGTTCACAATGAAATTGAAAGGCAATGATAACTGAAAAATGTCCACTCCTCGTTGATTATTGTTTATGCTCCCTATTATGCTAGATTTTTTCCACTTACTATTGTTTGGTTTCAATGTAGTGCTTAGTTATGCTAATACAATGAATCACATTTGGCGATACATGCTTATCAGTTGAATAACCATAAAAGGTTAGTGTTTTATGCACTTTTATTTTATGTTCACTTGGTAATACTTTTATTGTATTAACAATTACTGATTCAAGTATTTCTCCATCTTCATCGGTTTTCTTTCTTCTATATTAAATTAATTCAAGTCTACAACATAGACGATTTCAATATCTCGGTAGCTAAAAGGTTTGTATTTTGTGATTTTATTAAATAATTTAGGGTTTGGTGTTTTAGTCTTTTTTCACAATAATATTTAGAATTTGGATAATTGTTAAAACAATTTAAGGATTGAGTGTTTTAGAATGCAATGATTGTGTATTATTTCCCCTTTCATGTTTTAAGTGATGATTTTTTGGAACTGTTAAAATGATTTACGACATGAGTGTATAGGTTGCAATTTTTATTTACCATTTACTCCTTCATGATTAAATGATTTTATTTTGTTTCATTGTAAATCTGAAGTTGATTAAGGTTATATTTGAAGAAGTATTGGAGAAATATATGGACAGTAAATAGGGAACATTGTCCTTGAATACCTTGAAATTATTCCCTCAAATTATTTTGTAAGATTCTTGATTAAAGTAGGGTCTGGGAAGGAAGTGGAGGAATTCATCTAACTTAATAACATTTAATCCTTTTTATTAAGTATTAAACTATTAATTAAGCCATATGATCCTTACAGGAAAAAGTTGGATAACAATTTGAATATTGCAAAGTAGTGGTGGTTAGTTAATGGTGGATCAAACTCAGGTAAACACTTTTAATATGCAATTTAATACACATTGAACTCAACACAAGATTTACCTCATAGGCAAGAAACTCATAAACTTAAGCATGAAGAACTACAAATTCAAGTAAACAAAGGATATTTTAATTGCCTTCATGCATGGATTATAAATAAAAATTGATCTTTCTAGTTTTTATTAAAACAAATATTCTTAGTTCCTACTAAAATGCGAAACGAAATAAATAAATGGAGAAATAAAATTCCAATTGTATCTCTACAAAAACAACATATCTCCATTTGCAATGCATCAACAACAACATGCCATGCTAGCACAACAATAGTCTTTTCTAATGGAGAAGGGATGTGATGCAAAATTAAGACACAATAACATACCAATACGTAACGGATATAAAATTCCTCAGACTTGTAGGAACATTGAGGATCAACAACAAATATAAGACGGCAAATCAAACAAATAAAGGTACAAAAAATACCGATATTTTTAGCGTGAAAACCCCCTCAATATGAGAGTAAAAACCATGAGTCGTCTAGGTGAAATAAATAACTCCACTACAATAAATTAAGGGTACAAGAGAGTCTTAAAGTGATTCACAAACTAGTGTTAACAACCGCAAATCACAAAACAAACTAGCTTACAAATAAGAATAAAAAAGCCGGATAATTTCCCAAATCTGAAGCTTCAGTGTGAGGCATATAACTCTCACCTCAGACGTTTTTTTTGAAATTCTGAATGGTCAAGAGTTAGGTATATGTGTGACAAACATGCCCTCCAAATTTGATCTTGATCTGACAGTTAACGAATTGGGGATCATTGATTTAGTGAGATTGGTTGCAGAAGAACACAAATGAGTTTCTCTCCTTTTCTCTCTTTTTTGAATCCTTATTTTCTCTATATCTCTATCAACCCTAAATTGACCCTCTCCACTTAAATAAGTGAGACAAATAGGCTAATAATATTTGAGTCTTTCCCCATATAGGAAGGGAGCCAAAACCCAATAAATCTTCCCTTCACAACTATATGGAGGAAATCGTCAAACCGGCGATATCACAACAAGCTTCAAATTTCCATCTTGGTAATGCTTTAGTCATCATATCAGAACCATTATCATATGTATGAAATTTAGATAACTCCAACAACTTAGCATGTAAAACATCACATATCCAATGATATCTCACATCAATGTGTTTGGACCTATTATGAAAAGTCAGATTCTTACCAAAATGAATAGTGCTTTGAATATCAATAAATAACACATATTTGTCTTGAACAAAACCAAGCTCCCGCAAAAATTTCTTCAACTATAGTAACTCTTTGCATTCTTTGGATATTGTAATGAACTCAGTCTTTGTAGTAGACAGTGCTACACACTTTTGCAATCTGGACTGTCAAGCCACAACTCCCCCTGCAAATTTAATCATGTAGCCCGAAGTGGACTTTCTGGAATTAATGTCTCCATCCATATCAGAGTCAGAGTACCATACTAGAGTAGGATTATCTCCTCCAAAATAAATCCTCGCATAAGTAGTACCACGAAGATACCTTAAAATCCATTTTATAACATTTCAATGCTCTCTACCTGGATTTGACAAAAATCTACTGACTATACCAATATCATATGCTATATCTGGTCTTGTACACACCATTGCATACATCAAACTACCCACTGCATATACATAAGGAACACATTTCATATTAAACGCTTCATCTTTACTTGAAGGAATTTGATTAGAACTCAACTTAAAATGAGTAGAGAAAGGAGTGCTTACCGCCTTAAAACTTTCCATTTTGAATCTTTGCAGCACTTTTTTGATATAGTGTTCTTGTAAAATCCAAAGTTTCTTCTCTTTTCTGTCACACATGATTCTAATGCCAATAATCTGTTTCAACTGTTCACACAGCTCCCCAAATAACCAACAAAACGCCAATCATATCCAACCAACCGCCTCCTGACGTGGTAATTGCTGTCGAGTCGCACTCTTCCCACTTCATGGAAGAGATGGACAATATCACTGCCTCTGTTCATGACAACATTGTTCCAACTGATTTTCAACCTGACAACCCAGTAAGACATAACTAAGAGCAAGCTATACCCAACACAGAAATTGCACCAACCAAAAAGACTCCTCAAACGGGTCACAAAACAGCTGAGCAAGTTCAGACTAACGTGCATGATTCAATGTCGAATACCCCGCTAAGCATGAAAGAGATTATTGCTCTCAAATAGAAAAAAATCATACTGAGGCTCTTAAAAGGCTGCCAAAGCTATGCAGGATGTCGACGTATTCTAAATCAGCTCATTCTTCTGATGCATCACTGGCTAATACTGATAGTGACTCAGCCAATCTTCTTGTTCAACAACTAAAAGCCAACATATTTGAAGTCGACCTTCTTGTTGCTATTGAGAAAGATGCCAAACTTGGAAAAGACATTCAGAAACTGCTAGTTGAACTTAACAAATAGTGGGCGTATGATGCTTTACTCAAATTTCTCTTCTAATTCGAAGCTTACTTCGATCAAGTCTGTAAAGATATTGATCTTAAACACTCAAAAGATTCTAAGCTTCGACAGGTGAAAGAAGCCATGACGGTGGCATGGGACACAAGCAGTGTGTCAAAGCAAGAAGTCGACAAGCTTGAGGCTAAACTTCAAGATTACACTAATAAGAAGACTTTGATTGAAGACAAGATTGCCCAACTCCGTGCCAAGATCCTCCAGCTGACAAAAGAATTTGATGTCCTAGAGAAAGAGAAGGCTGATCTGGCTTGGGAAAAATCACTCCCTATAAAAGAAATGATTGACAAAGAAGCTATTAAGGGAGTCGAACATGCTGAAGCCGCCACCAACTTAAGACTCGAGGTTGCTTTTCTGGAAGAAATCCATGATTGACTCATTACCAGGCTCGACTTCTCCAAGACCAAACTTGAAGAGGTTAAATCAAAATTTCCAGCTTAAACTTGTATTTCCTTTAATTTTCACTCACCTTTAATCGTGATGTAATGGCTATTCCATTTTGGCATTCTTTCAACACCATTTTAGCATTTTTGTTTGTTTACTGCAAATTATTCCTTAGCAATTTGAATCTCTTGTAGCATAGGCTTATACCTCTTAAGGTATTTACTATTCACTCTTAGAATTCGTTTATCAACTGCTAACTCCTCGATCTCATAAGCGTTGTTCGAAAATACTTGCAATACCCGAAATGGCCCTTCCCAATTTGGGGACCATTTGCCTAAAGCTTTGTCTCATTGATCCATAGGCAAAATAACTTTCCAAATGTAATCTCCAACCGAAAACGCTTTCGACTAAACCTTTTTACTATACACATTGGCAATTCATTCCTTTTGTTATATTGAAACATCAAACACTGCCAACCTTTCTTCATCGAGATCGACCATTTCATCTAACATCATATTCCAACATTGGTCTGATGGATTTTCATTATACCTTTGAATTCGAAATGACTACAAATAAATTATAGCAGGCAAGACAACTTCATCCCCATAAGTTAATCAAAATGGAATTGTAGATATTGCTTCTTTGGGAGACGTGTGACAAGCCCATAAGACTTGGTCCAACTTCTTATGCCAATTCTTTGGCTTTTTCCCAACATGTTTCTTAATTAAACTAATTCTAGTTTTATTTGCAGCTTCAACTTGTCCATTTTCCTGAGCATAATAAGGTGTCAAAGTCAATAATTTAATTCCCATTTCAGAAGCAAACTCTTGCATCTTTTGACCAGTAAACACCAACCCTTAGTTTGACGTGACAGTCTCAGGAAAACTATAGATAATCTGCTTCTAGATAAACTCAATTATTGCTTCTTGATCAACATTAACCAAAGGGACTGCTTCGATCCACTTCGTAAAATAATCAATACGAACCAAAATATATTTCTGACTTTTAGAAGATGTAATATGAATCTCTCCAATTAAATCTAAAGCTCATCCTCTAAATGGCCAAGACTTCACAACTACATGCAATTCACTTGCAAGAACATATTGCACACCTAAATGGATCTGACATTCCTGGCAACCTTTTGCAAAGTCGACGCAATCTTTCAGCATTGTAGGCCAGTAAACGTCATGACGACATGAAAACCACCTCATATTATGCCCTACTTAATGGAAACCACAAGATCCACCATGAAAACTCGACACATCCAAGTATGCTTCTTCCTGACCGAGGCATTTAAGCAAAACTCCCTCAGTCGTTTTCTTAAATAGTTCGTTTCCGATGACCATATAGCTCAACGATATATATTTGACCTTTTAATCCATTACTCCAACTGGGTTCCTCAAGTAATCAACTAAGGGCCTCCTCCAGTCAGGATTAGCTAAACTTTCAATAATACAAATCGTAAAATTTTATAGATCCATTGATCCAAACTTTGTTAACGCTAGATCTGAGGGAGAACGTCTTCTCGCTTGTACCCTTCCTCATACTTCGATAAAATCTTTCAACATTTCCTTAGGAACTTTATACCCTGAGGCAATTTCTGCCAATTCATTTACTTTATGGTTTTTCAAATCTAGGAACATGTTGGATATCCACAAAATCGAAACACTTGATCAGTCGATTTACTATAACGAAATACATGATCAAGTTTTCCTTAATACATCTGTATTCTTTCATTACTTGCTTCACGACTAGTTTAGAATCTCATTTTATTTTAACTTGTTTTGCCCTGAATTCTAACAAGATCTTAAGTCCGACTACTAAAGCCTCATACTCAGCCTCGTTATTTGAATAAGGACCTTCATTTTTGTACGCAAAATTAGTCGGAATCTTCCTTGGAGAAACAATCAATATTCCAACACCAACTCCATTCTAATGGATGGAACCATCAAAATATAACTTCTAAGGTTCCTTTTCTAAATAATTCGAAGGTGTCTCAACTATCGCATGATCCACACAAAAATCAGCGGCCACTTGACCCTTCATAGCCTTTAAAGGCACATATGTAAGGGTAATATTCTAATAAAGTAAATGCCTATTTTCCAATTTGACTATGCAAAATTGGCTTAGAAAACATATGTTTTATAACATTGAAATGGGAAGACACATAGGCATCAACTAGCATTATGTATTACTTTAATTTCATACAAGAAAATTACAAGCAAATGCACATCTTTTCTAAGACTATACATAGTTTCTACATCATTCAAGACTCGACTGAGGTAATAAATGTCTCTTTCGACGCCATTATCATCCTCTTGTGCTAACACGCTTCCTATAGTCAAGTATGAGGCAGAAATGTAGAACTTCATACATTTACTCCTAACTGGAGGGGACAAAATAAGAGGATTTGCTAAATATTCCTTTATTTTGTCAAATCCCTTTTGATGTTATGGACCTCACACAAATTCTTCCTTCTTCAGGTGGAGTAGGGGTGAGAATGCCTGAATTATGCCGTTGAGGTTTGATATGAACCTCCTCAAAAAGTTGATCTTCCCTAAAAAAGATTGCAACTCCTTTTTAGTCGAGGGAGCCTTCGTCTCCATAATGGCCCTCATTTGTTTTGGTTTATTTTGATCCCTTTTTTATGGACTACAAAACCAAGAAAGTTTCCTGCCTACACAGAGAAAGCACATTTTAGAGGATTTATATTTAGTCCATGTTTCCTCATCCTTTCGAATGAGTGTCGAAGATGGTCGAGATGACCGTTCCTTGAGACATACTTGATGACTATATCGTCAATATATATTTGCATAAATGTTTTGATATAATCATGAAAAATAGAGTTCATCACCCTTTGGTAAGTTGCCCCAACATTCTTTAAGCCAAATGGTATCCCTACCCATTCGTAGGTGCCTAAAGCTCACGGGCATCAAAATTCAATCTTCGACATATCCTCATTTGCAATAAATTTTTGGTTATAACCGGAATAACCATCTAAAATACTAAGGTATTCGAAACCCGCTATTGAGTCGACCAACATCTCGGCAACATGCATTGGGTATTCGTCTTTCGGGGTTGCAGTGTTCAAATCTCTAAAATTTATGCAAACCCCCAATGTTCCATTTTTATTAATTACTGGAACGATTGGAAAGCCATCAACATACCTGACAGTTCTTATGAACTTGCTTCTTAGGAGCCTTTCGATCTCCTCCTTAATTTTGGATATAATTTATGCGGAAAAATGCATATGCGTCTGCTTGACTGGCTTCTTGCCTGCCTTTATTGGTAGCTTTAATTCCACTAATTCCCTTCTCAAACCTGACCTTTCATTATAATCCCAAGCAAAGAAATCTTTAAAAATTTTAAGTAATTTAATTACCTCTATCCTCAAATTTGGATCCATGTTGGTGCTGATGTAGGTCGGCCTTCTGTTTGATCCATCGTCCAAATTTATTTCTTCCAAAGGATCTTGAGGATGCATCTTCATAGTAGAGGCTTCCTAATCCTTCTCAAAAGCCAAAGGCTCATCTTCGTAAATACAATCGAGCCTCTGGCCTTTTTGGCCGTCATCTCCCACTACTATTCGCAACTCTTCGACTGGTTGGGGTTCAACATTGACTCATTGGCTTACGTTGAATACTTCTATCTTGTTGGCTTTACTAGCCATGTATGGTACTTAAGCTTCCAAAGCCGCTTTAAGTCTATTCTCGGCCACGTAGGTCGTGATTCGATCTAACGCATCAAATTCAGTCAGCATCACCAAATTTGTCTCCCCATCCCGTTGGCCGTATTTCTTCAGAATCATAGAACCTTTCCCTCATAATCTCACGATCCCATGTGAACCCATGGGTAGGGTGGAGTTTCAAAGAGAAAAATGCCTCCTCTATAGGCATATATGAAAATCCTGCTGGTGTTCATGGTGTTATGTTGGCCAGATTTCTGTCAAAATTTCTCTTGTCTACATGGTTTACTTCGGCCATGTAATATCTCTGGTTAGCTTCAATGTTTTTGACTATTCCGTCTTCGCGCCAGATTGCTCTTCTTTGGCAAAGAGACGAAGGCACCTACCCTATTCCATGTATCCACTCTCGTCCTAGCAGCAAGTTATATATGGCTTTTGACGCTATCACCATAAAGACAGTGGGTCAAGTAACGGACCCTATTGTTATATCCACCTGAATGACCCCCATAGCCTAGCCAGTTTTACCCTCATAGTTGGACATTACCATATTATGGGGCCTTAAATCTATACCAAACTTCCCTATCTTAGCCAACAAAAATGAGGTATTAAATTCACCGTTGCCCCACCGTCCACCAGGATTCTATTCAATGTGGTACCTTCGACCTTTGCCCTTATAGAAATGGGCTCTAGGTGGTTCTTCATGCCCTTATGGGGTCGTTCAAAGAACACATTTTGCTTTCAATACACCCATTGTTCATTACAAAATAATACATTGGCTTGTGTACCGCTAGCTTTTCCTCTTCATAATCTTCGTTTCAGTAACTTCCGTCACATAGTCGTATTCCCTAGGGAGAAAACACTATATTACATAGGACATCAAAATCCCCCTCTGACTCGGAGTCAAAGTTCTCTGTGACTAATTCATCCTCTTTCGCCTGCTTATCCTCCTTGATTTTTGTCTTTGTGTGAGTTGTCTTGGGAGAAAATAACTTCCTTCCTACTAGCTTCTTTGCTTGATCACTTTCCTGATTCTGATATTGCTTATTGTTACTCGACTCATCAGTATATTTATCAACCTTTTTCTTCCTATGAAACCTCCTCTATTGCATCCTTGACATGAGGTTTTTGCCTTTGTAATTGCTAGGTCCATAAGAACGCCTCTTTGACATTTGGAAACTCTCTCGATAAGTGATAGAGGACCCTTGTCCCATCTCAAAGTTTCTCCATTTAGGATTTCCAGCATACTCATTGCCAGCAGGCTTAGTCCACCTCTCTTCAGAAGCATTGTGCGTAGGTTTGTAAGTACTAGGCCTAGCCATTTGTTAAGCAGACGCCTGTTCTTTTCTCTGGGGAACCTCTCTCTTATCGAAGTGATATTGGTACTTATTCCTCCTCCATATCTCCTTCTCCTTTTCTTTTTGAGCACTCTCAACCTTTCTCGTAACCTTCTTGTCAAAGACAACACTGCATCGAGGACACAACATCACCTCTGAGTCTTCAGCCTTACACCTATAAAGAAATTCTACCAATCCTTCACCAGCCTTTAGGAATGCTGCTTTGATCTGATTTTCACTTTCTTCAGACTCAACCATGTCAAAATCTTCAGTAATTTCGACCATATTGATCGCCAAAGGTTCGACGTAGCTAGCATCTTCAACTTACAAGAAATCAAGGTAAATCTTCAGAGGTGGATTTCCATTAGAAAACTTCAATCTTCCTTCATTCAGTGCGTTCTGAACAAGATCCCTGAAAAAAAGCATTGTGAGGTCTTGTGCCCTAGAAAATTATGGTACTTACAAAACCCTAATTTCTTTCTTTGTTCTAATGGTGGTACTTTTACAGCTAGGGGCATAAGTACTTGTCCATCTGCAACCAGAAAATAAAAAATCTCATCGCACTTGGTTACATCAAAGGTGTAAGTTTTCTTAGGAAATTTATCATTTTCTTTAGGTTCTGATGGATTCTTCCCACTTGCAGACGTAAGTAACTTACACACATATGGGGGACTTGGTTTTAATTCAGCCACGTCAACTTCAAACTCTTCGATATGGCCCAATTCAACCTCAGAAATTAGGTTTTGATCCTCCATGTCAACATAAGCCACACACTCTTTCTTACCTTTACTCACTCTGGATTTTTTGGCCTTTAGTCTTTCTACCTGCCGAACTCTGTCAGCTAGCTAGGCCATGTCTCTTAGATACTGCGTGTCTAATTTCTTCCTAATGGAATAATCTAACCCCCAATAGCCATTTCAACAAGCTCATGTTTAGGTGCTCAAGTGAAACACCTTATTTTTAGCAACCAAAGTTGATTCAGATAGTCTTCGATTGACTAAATGAAATTTTGCTTCACGCTCGACAGTTCTTTCAAGCTAATCTTAGATTGCCCCATGTAAAATTGCTCATGAAACAACCTCTCTAATCGAGACCAATCATTAATTGAATGGGCAGGTAGGGTGTTAAAACATGTAAATGCATTCTTCGTTAGGGAACTAGGAAAATATCTCATCCTTAGATTTTCATCGTTCGCTATGTCACATGCCTCGGTTAAATATTGGGCAATATGCTCAATAGTATACTCGTTAGTGTTTCCAACGAACTTTGTAAATTTAGGGACTTTCCAACCCCTTGGTAGTTCAGTCTACAACAGGAACTCTGAAATGGGAGATGTCTAATTAGGCCTCTGCAGGCCCATGTTCACCCTATTCAGTGTCATTATCCTTTCGACAATGGTCGCGAGCTTACTTTCTCCTAACAAATTTCCCTGTTGAACCTGATGGACTACTTGGTCAGCATCCTGATTTCGATTAACAATCATAATAGGTGGACACTCTTCCTCTCTAGATATCTCTTGTTCGACCAATTGGGGAAGCATTTACTGCTGGTAACTCTGATTCGTGTTTTGAATCAATGAATTGAATATCGTACCCATCTGCTATGTTAGAGTATTTACCATGTCATGGTTACTCGTATCTACCTATTGCCGCATTACCATGACAAAATTTATTGTCAAGGCAGGCGTTACCTGATACCTAAATCCTATCCCCACACGAGGTTGTATAGTTCGACCATGGTTGCTTATGGCTAAACCAGACACCATGATTGGTGAATATGCATTCGCAGCATTATTGGCAAATATTGATGGATTATTACGTAAACTAGCCATCATTGTCGTTAGCATACATAAGGTTATTCACGCCCTGGCATGGGCATTGTGAAATTTTTGGAAAAACAGTCTGAAATCAGACGCCACGAATGGTCTAGGAGTCACTGGGTGGCTCTAGGGAATTGCAGATAAAACCGTCCCTTAAGGTAAAGTCAGCGGTGCAACTGTCATAGACGGTATTGCCGTAGTACTAGCAATTGAAGGAATAGGCTCTGTCATTGGTACAAACACTGTGCTTGTCCCAATACTACTAGTAGGTTATTCTCCATTGTTAGTACTAGGAGTGGTCATTCTCATGACGTATCTCCTTACAGGGGTCCTAAATTTTCTCTTTGTTATTTTACCACACCTCAATCTCATGCGCACTCACACTCTGAGAATAAGAAGTTAATGGAATGAAGAATTATAAATTTTTGAAATGCAAAGTAAAAACATACAAAAGGGTCCCACTGGGCGTGCCAATTTGTTTACTGTGAAATTTGGTAAACAAACACAAGTTTCTATTAATACTTAAGGGATGAAACTCGAAAATCTTCCGGAACGTACTTGTGTGCATTTATGGTTTTGAACAACATTCTGTGTCGAAACCGAAGGGTAACTTCTTCGATTTATTTCAATTTTTGAAGCAAGATTTGGAATAAATGATTTTCAGGATAAAGATTGAAAATAAAATGCAAGGGGGAGTAGAATCATGAACTATAAAGTGAAATCGAGAGGTAATTAAATGCACAAAAGATACTTAAATGTGAAAAGACAAAATTTATAAATTATGGAACGCATACGTACATTTTTCTCACTCGTTTCTCAAGCGCACAGATACTTTGAGTTTATAAAATACGTGTACAATTGCGACCTACTCCCAAATGAACATAAGTCCCTTTATATACCACTTTAAAATAACTACCCAAGAACGATCGACTAACCCTATCACGACACGTTTCATCCCCATGCAGCGGTTCTCTCAGGCGAACCTCCATGTGTCTTCGAGTAACCGTCTATGTTAAACCAGTTCCCGCTCTTTTAGCACCATTTAAATATCTTAACTACTTTTACTGGTCATCGAGAACTGACTTCCCACGTCGAAGTCTTTAATGCCAACCATTCCACGACATCCCACTCCAGCATTTTCCATATGCAATGCCCAAGTCGACATTATTTTCATTATAATGATGAATTCCAACCTTAGCCAACATAATATAGTATTCAATTTCACTAAGTCTCCGAACTCTTACAATGCCCTTCGACGTGGAGTTACTTTGACCGACATCACTATACGTGACTTTCAACCTGGCATCAGCTTGGTTCCCCTTCGACTTCATTTTACCTTGTCCTTCAACCTATCATATTCATTGTTGTCCCATTAATACTTGCTACTTATAGTCATGTCGAAAAATCCAAGGTAACACTCCCTTAATTGATTAGGAGGCATTACACTTTGATTTAATCAATTAGAGAGACATCTTAATTGATTAGACAATGTAGTTTTAACATTCTTAATTGATTAAACAATCTTATAATCAATTAAGCGTTTGCCCAAACTATTTTTTAAAAGTTTCATCAAATAAGAAGAGATTTGAAAACACTTTGTGTGTATGTGCGCGCGCGCATTTCTTTAGTACCTCAAGACTTACTCTCTTGTTCCTTTATAATAAATGGATCCGATAGATGAATTTGACGACCTTTCTCATAAGTTCTCATGAGATCCGATAGATGAATTTGACGACCTTTCTCATAAGTTCTCAGATGAGCCCCTTAGCATGTTAAATCAAAGTATATTTGGTCTTGGCTTGGACTGGAAGAACAAGTAACATTATGGAAGTTACGAGGATGAAAAGTCTGAACAACGAAGAATCAACTGACAAGCGAGGTGGGAGATCATGTCTCACCCGCGAGACGACTAAGCCAACCACACGGTGACTAAATAAATACTTAATTATGAGTTTCTCTTTGCCTGATATCTGAAGCACTTAAGCCCATGCATGAGACAGACAAACACATTTTTAGTTTAACCCTATGTTACCTCGTCCATCCATTGAGGTAAAATTCAAATTTTAATAGAGATAAAATCTTATTCCCGTAATAGTGTATATAAGATCAACTTTGCAAATGATATCTCATTTTAAAAGCAAATAACGTTAACCGTGACCATTCTCACTTAAAAATAAGAGTGACAATTTCCAATCAATAATTATGAATGTATAACATCTACAATTTATTTCCATTATCGTCATATAAAATCTAAAAGGGTTTTTTACTCCATATTTAATCATGTTCTAAAGCTTACTTTTCCTACACCAAAGATTATTGTTTTCATCTTAAGCCGACAAAAGTTGTTCATAGTAATCTTTATCCCATCCATCTAATAATAAGATGCATGCATGACGATGATCTGCTATAAATTTAGTATGTGCCTAAGTGGGTACCCATATTCATACATGGTGGGGTGTGACTCATGATAAAATTGTTTTTGCGTAAATAAAGACAAGCAAGCACCTTTGTTATTTCCTCATGAGAAAAACACTAATTAACACACCAATATTTAGCTTTAGCTTTGGCCAATGGTTATGATTGAGTTTGTGGGTCAGAATCTCTCGATTTGGCAGCCAAGTAAACCCTTGATTGTAACACAAGAATGAAAAACACAACAATAGCTGCCAACAGCAACATTACGTGGAAATGGAAAAGAAACAAAACAACAGACCATGATATTATTATTTATTAAGGTTTGTCAAAAATAGTAGATGCTGGATAAACTAGAGTGGGTGGACTTATAGGTGATAAAGATAAGATACTGATAGCGATAACACTAATTTATAGTGGATAAATTTTACTAATGTGTATGAATAAGTTTAGAGATTGATTAGTTGATAAACGTAAAATAATACTATTTTAATTATTCTACAAAATTTCTTCAATCAAAGTAGTATTAAATATGAAAAAGATTTTAAGTTATTCAATTAACACTTTAATTTTTTTTCCCGATTATATTAAAAAGGTAACACTCAAGAATGATGAAGATAACGTAGTTACAAGTTAGTTATGTTATCTAACTTGTTAGTTGCACTTTACCATTATAGCATGGTAGTTAATAGTTTATAAAAAAAGTTTTTCTCATTTAGCATGTATCACTTAAGAGTTTCTTAGAGTTAGCGATTGTGTACAACTACTCTAGATCATTACCATGCTATATCTAGCTCATATAAATATACATTCTAATCTCATTTAAATATTAATAAAGCAAATAATTTTCTTCATAATATGGTATCTAGAGCCCCATGAAGAGCTCTCTCTTTTTTATTCACTGTTCTCCATTTTCTCCTTATAGTTTCCTTGTGCGACATCCTCTTCTTGATTCTATCACTTGTTCCTTCTTCCAGATCAACCAATGCCACCAAGAATCGCTCCACAAGCTCCAATTTAAGCTTATTCATTTTACTCTGTATATCCAAATGATGGACCAAATTCAGTTACAGTTACACCAAAGCTTGATGGTGCTAAATATGCTACATGGAACAAGTCTATGCGAAGAGCACTTGGTGCGAAGAACAAACTCCCCATCATCGATCGATCTATAGTTACTAGATCTTAAAGATCTCAATAATGCAGCTTCAGAGAGGTGTAATCATCTAGTACATTCTTGACTTATTAATTCTGTATCAGATTCAATTGTTCAAACTACCGTGTTTGATGAAAACGTCGTTGATGTATAAGAAGATTTAAAAGAAAGATTTTCTAAAATTTATCGTGTTCATGTTTCAAACTTAAGATCTCAACTTAATTCCCTTAAACAAGGTGCTAGATCTTTTTTTAGAGTATTTCATAGAAATGAAAAACTCTTTGGGATGAACTTAATGTTCATCGACCAATTCCTAGTTGTACTTGTTTTCATCAATGTAGATGTAATGTTACGCGCGCGAGTTCTGTTATTTTGTGCTTGAAGATCAGACACTTCAATTTCTAAGTTGTCTCAATGAGATTTTTTTGTAGTTAAAACACAGGTGTTGCTTATGGATTAACTGTTATCCATCAAAAATATATATTGTTTAGTTCCTCAAGAGGAAAGCAACATGACTATTATACATGTAGTTGGTGATTCCATTTTGTCTGCAAATGCTTATGATGCCAAGAAATCATATGGTATAGGTAGAGGTTTCTTTTTTTGGTAAGAATAATTCAAGGTATTGCACACATTGCAATAGACATGGCCATACCATTGAATCTTTCTACCAAAAGCATAATCACCCATAAGCGAATAAATCAGCTGTAGATGTTAATGTTAGTTCTACCCATGAATCTTGCAACTCAACAAATGACCTCGTCACTCAAATGACCCTGTATATGTCATTTCTCAAGACAAGTATGATCAACTTATGAGTTTGTTCCAATAAGCTAACTTGAGCCCCCAAACTATAAATGATATTGGTTTAAGCTCTAATTAAGTCACATTATCTACTCAGATTCATATTGGTCATTCACCATATGAGTCAGGTCCTTCCAACGTATGTATTATAAATACATTTATCATTTCTTGTTCAACAAGTAATAATATTTCATCCAATCATAGGCTCATTGACTTTGGATCCAATGATCACATTTGTTCCTCTTTACGTCTTTTGAGTCATTTTATAGAATTAGGCCAATTGGTATTACCTCGTCAATGGCAATTCATTTCATGTTTCATGTGTAGGTAATGTTCAAATTTCTCCTTCTCTTTACATCACTAATATTCTTTACTCTCAAGAATACACCCTTAACTTGATTTATGTATCTAAGCTATGTCAATCCTTACATTTAGTAGCCAATTTCACCCCCGATCGTTGTTACTTGCAGGATATGAAGACCATAAAGATGATTGGTTTGATTAATCAAATGAATGACTTGTACAAGTTAACGATGGATACTATACCTACCACTGTAACCACTCAACTTTAGCATACATCTCTATTTTATTGTCCATATAAGCATGTAAGTGTTGGTGTAAGCCCTAGAGGCCAATACTTTTGGTACTTGTATCGAATAATAAAAGGCTTTTCTTTATTACGTTTGTTTAATAGAGTCCCTAGAATAGCTAGTCCGTTTAATGTATTAAGTGTGACTTAATCATGAGAACACATTAAACATAAGGACACTATTCTTAAAGTATCCGTAGTCGAGCTTTAGTGTGAAGTGGGATAACATTAAAGCATTATTACTATTATGTTTGTAGACTGATGATCACATCTCATGGATCATGGATAAAGAGTTATCAAGTCTTAAACATAGGTATGAATATTAGGAGTAATATTTATACCGGATTGACCCGCTATGAGATTACTATATAGAAAGTTATACAAAGTGTCATAAGTTATTCTCATGGTGATAATAGTGTATTCCACTCTTCGACCTGAAACCACTATGGATCCTAGATGTAGAGTCGAGTGCTTTATTGCTGATCCAACGTTGTCCGTAACTGGACAACCATAAAGACAGTTGATGGGTACTCCACGAAGCATGCTGAGGGACATGAGTGACCTAGATGGAATTTGCCCATCCTGCATAACAGGATAAATGTCTATGGGCCCAATATTGAACTGGACAAGGATGACACGGTCTATGCCTTGTGTTCAATATAGACATAAGGGCAAAAGGGTAATTATACACATAATTATTATCACAGAAGGAATTGTCAGATCACATGACATTTTCGTGTCTTGGGTAGCAGTGATGTGTTGCTAGATACCGCTCACTGTTTATTATGTTAAATGTGTGATTTAATATAATTGCCAACGTCACGAAAACCTACAGGGTCACACACAAAGGACGGATTGATGAGAGATAGAGTAACTAAGGAATACCGTAAGGTACGGTGCCCTTAAGTGAGTTATAGAACATCGTAAGGTACGGTGTACTTGAGTAGAATATGAAATATGGTAAGGTACCATGGGCTTAAGTGATTTTGGGCATATTATAAGATATGGGCCAAAATACACTTAAGTGGGCTTTTTAGCTTGAAGCCCACACAAGTGGTTCTATAAATAGAACCCTTGTGCAGAAGCATAAATGGCGGTTGCATTCTTTTCGTTTTCACTCTCTCTCTCACTCAAAGCCTTCATTCGTACCAGCTAGCACTGAGATTGAAGGAACCCGTTCGTGTGGACTGAGTAGAGACGTTGTCATTGTTCAACGTTCGTGATCGCTCCGTGGATATGCATCAAAGGTTTTGATCGTCACAAGAGATCCGCACCAAAGGTTTCAATCGTCACAAGAGATAAATATTCTATCACTGATCATGACCATTCGTAAGGATCTCTAAAGGAGAAAATTTTAATTTCCGCTGCGTTTTGGACCGCAATTCTCCTTCAGTAAGCACCACTCATAACTTTTCATTTTTCAGTATAATTCCATACAATTCTATTTGGCATTTCAAATTAGGTCATTTGTCTAATTCTAGATTGTGTGGTATGGCTAAATTCTATCCCTAAATAACAAATGATGATAAATCGGTTTGTGACATTTGTCACTTTGCCAAACAAAGAATTTTTTTCCTGTTAATGATTCTCATGCATCTACTAAATTTGAACTTCTTCATTTTGACATTTTGGGCCCAATTTCCATTCCATTAGTCCATGGCCACAAATATTTTTTTGACCATTCTTGATGATTTTAGTAGATTTACATGGATCATACGCCTTAAAACCAAAGCTGAAGTATCATTATAGGTCCAAAACTTTGTTAACATGATTCAAATCCAATATCACATGTTCCCAAAACGATTATAACAGATAATGAACCTAAATTTTCCTTAATTTATTTCTATGATTCAAAGCGAATCCAACATCAAAAATCATGTGTTGAAAATCCTCAACAAAATGGGACAGTAGAGAGAAAGCACCAACATATTTTGAATGTTGTAAGAGCCTTGCTATATTAGTATAAATTACAAAAATAATATTTATCCTTTGATTTTATCCATGCGATTTTTCTCATAAGTATGGTTACTTCACCTATTCTCCAAAATAAGTCATCCTATTATACCTTATATGACAAGAAACCCTACCTTAACACATTCAAAGTATTTGGTTTCCTTGCATTTTCATCTACAATTCAAGCTTATAGAACCAAACTTGACGTAAGGGCCAAAAAATATGTTTTCTTGGGATACAAGTCAGGTTACAAAGGCTATATTTCGTTAGAACTTAATTTAAAATAAATTCTTAAATTAAGACATGTCACCTTCCATGAACACATATTACCATTCCCATGTAAAAATACCAATCATAACCATAATTGGCATGTTTATCCCAATACTAACACACCTGCTACATTCATTGAACCCAATGTTCTTGACCATCACACATTACTCACACCAACACATATCAATCATCTAATTTCCCTTACACATATCACACTTGATACACCCACCATACCAGTTGATAACCCTGATCCTGATACACCTACCACACCAATTGATGACCCTGATCTTGACTTACCTGTTATACCTAATGATCAACATGCCATACTTAATGACCAACATATCACACATCCACATAGAACTAGACAACCTCCATCATATCTCAAGGATTACCTTTGCAATTCATTAACTAATTCAGTCAATCACTCATCTTCAGGCCTTCCATATCCTTTGTCTCATAACATGTCTTATTCAAAGGTATCTCCAATACATCATCATTTTGTCATGTCTCTTAACACTGTCACTGAAACAAAATCATTTGCTGAGGCTAACAAGTTTAATTGTTGGTGTTGTACCCCAAATTTTGACCATCCTCTTTATTCTTACTACTAACTTAGGATGTAAATCACTAACATATTCAGATTCCCATGTAGGTCATCTGGTAAATTCCAATGACCTAAAAAGTCAAAGGAGGACTATTTTGACTTTTAAGAACTAAATTTTGATTTAGGGGTATAATTTAATATATTATCATGCTAGAGGTATGTAGTAGTAGTTAATCGGGGTTAGCATTATTATTCGAAATAACTTAATATTGGGATATAGTAGGGTTAAATTTTATTTTATTTTATCAAATTATCATATTAAGAGAGATAATAATAAGACTTTTAATTAAATGACGTAATTAGAATATCAATAGTATTAGTATTTGTTCATATGTTATGAGTATTACTTGTTACTATTATGAATATTATTAATGTTATTAAAATTAAATTACCATTATTAGTTATTAATATTATTATTATTTTTTAATATTATTATTATTTATTAATATTATCATTTATTAATGTTATTATTATTTATTAATAGTATTATTTATTATTTAGTAGTATTATTTATCCTTATTATAAATGCTATTATAAATATTATTAATGGTTAAATGATTAGAATATAAATATTATTATTAATGAATTATTAGAATTAAGTTAATTAGATTGTTATTACCATTTTTGGTGTTTTTTGTATAATGGGACATTTTTCAAAATTGATTGCACCTAGTCCGGGTTTCCTTTCCTCTAGGTCAAGTAGATAACCCAAGGGGTCAACTTGGTCAGACCCAGGACCTACCCCTTTGAACCGGGTCACGTGTGACCCAAGTCCAGTTCTTCCCCAAACCTCAAACCCTAATTTATGCTTAAATCAGAGCAAAGCAAAATCAAAAACCTACAAGTTGCAAATTTAAACAAACATTTTCATTCTTATTCATTTACATTTGGAATTACAGATTCCAACTAAAAATGGACCAAATACATCATAGAAACTGAAAACCCTAAATCAGTTTCTAAACTAAATCAACCTAATTACAATCAGAATTAAAAATTCCTAAAACTAAATCAATTTAATTAAATTCTAAACCTAAAATCTAATATATAAATACCGTAAACTTTGATTGAGAAGGGACCCAAATCTGTTGTTGCGGTAACCCAAACCCTCACCAAAGCTCCAATCTTCTTGATACTTAGGGTTTTACACTGAAATCCTAAGCATCTGAGCTTAGCTTCCATTGGAGCTCGCATCAAAGAAACAAAAAGAAGAAGTTGAAGGGAGAAGAGGAGGCAATCAGATTGGCAAAAAAATAAAGATTCAAAATTTACCTCTTAAATGGAATACTCCTCAATTCCATAGGTTAGGGGAACTTTGCTTGCTTGCTAATTTATTGATTGTTTGGCATTGTTGCTTGTATGATGACTGGGGTTTAAAGTTTGGGATTAGGGTTCAGATAGGTTGAGTTACAATTTACGATTTAGAGGATTAAAATGGTTATTTTGATGCTTGATTAGGATTTAGGGAGTCAAGATTCATGGTTTGGGTAAGATTTAGGGTTGATCTGGGTAATTTTGGGTATGTTTAGGGTTCGGAGAAGTGAAAGTCAGAGGTTGATGATGAAGATCGGGGTAGGGTTTATCGTTAGGATTCATATGATAAACCCTATGATTCATCTAGGTATGATGGAGTGGTTAGGGTTCTTCGAGTTTGGACTTAAGGTTCATTTTAGAACCCAGAAGTCGTTAGAGTTTTAAGGGTTTTCTAGGTAAAAACGAGGTTCTAGGTTGGTGCTCATCACCTAGATGAACATCAGTTGCAGATCCCGGTAGAACTTCAACCAGAGATCTGGGGGATACGATGGATTACAATGGAGGGAAAAGTTTTTGGGTTGGGTGTTCTTCATGTTCATGATGAACATGAAGATTCCGGTTGGATATGGTGGTGAATTGAGTGGTTTTTGGGATACACGGTGGGGGGAAGGGTGGTTCGGTGAGAGAAATAAGAGAGATGGAAGAGCATAGAGAAATAAAGAGAGAGTAAGAAGAGAAAAATGAAAGGAGTATGAAGGGGGGGAGTTTATGTTGGTGTAAGCCCTAGAGGCCAATACTTTTGGTACTTGTATCGAATTATTTATTAATAATAAAAAGGCTTTTTCTTTATTATGGTTGTTTAATAAAGTCCCTGGAATAGATAGTCCGTTTAATGTATTAAGTGTGACTTAATCATGAGAACACATTAAACATAAGGACACTATTCTTAAAGTATCCGTAGTCGAGTTTTAGTGTGAAGTGGGATAATATTAAAGCATTAAGACTATTATGTTTGTAGACTGATGATCACATCTCATGGATCATGGATAAAGAGTTATCAAGTCTTAAACATAGGTATGAATATTAGGAGTAATATTTGTACCGGATTGACCCGCTATGAGAATACTATATAGAAAGTTATGCAAAGTGTCATAAGTTATTCTCATGGTGATAATAGTGTATACCACTCTTCGACCTGAAACCACTATGGACCCTAGATGTAGAGTCGAGTGCTTTATTGTTGATCAAACATTGTCCGTAACTGGATAACCATAAAGACGATTGATGGGTACTCCACGAAGCATGCTGAGGGACATGAGTGACCTAGATGGAATTTGCCCATCCTGCATAAAAGGATAAATGTCTATGGGCCCAATATTGAACTGGACAAGGATGACACGGTCTATGCCTTGTGTTCAATATAGACATAAGGGCAAAAGGGTAATTATACACATAAGTATTATCACAGAAGGAATTGTCAAATCACTTGACATTTTCGTGTCTTGGGTAGCAGTGATGTGTTGCTAGATACCGCTCACTATTTATTATGTTAAATACATGATTTAATATAATTGCCAATGCCGTGAAAACCTACAGGGTCACACACAAAGAACGGATTGATGAGAGATAGAGTAACTAAGGAATACCGTAAGGTACGGTGCCCTTAAGTGAATTATAGAACATCGTAAGGTACGATGTACTTGAGTAGAATACGAAATATGGTAAGGTACCATGGGCTTAAGTGATTTTGGGCATATTATAAGATATGGGCCAAAATACACTTAAGTGGGCTTTTTAGCTTGAAGCCCACACAAGTGGTTCTATAAATAGAACCCTTGTGCAGAAGCATTAATTGCGGTTGCATTATTTTCGTTTTCTCACTCTCTCTCTCTCTCTCTCTCACTCAAAGCCTTCATTCGTACCAGCTAGCACGGAGACTGAAGGAATCTGTTCGTGTGGACTGAGTAGAGACGTTGTCATCGTTCAACGTTCGTGATCGCTCCGTGGATCTGCATCAAAGGTTTTGATCGTCACAAGAGATTTGCACCAAAGGTTTCGATCGTCACAAGAGGTAAATATTCTATCACTGATCATGACCATTCGTAAGGATCTCTAAAGGAGAAAATTTTAATTTCCGCTGCGTTTTGGACCGCAATTCTCCTTCAGTTTAAGTATTCCTACCGTGCCTCTTCTGATGCCATCCAAGTGGCATCCTCTAGATGATTTGGATCAATTGACTTCCCTAGTCAATTGACATTCCCGTGCGCGCAGTCTAACCATGTACCCTAATTGACTTCCCACCATAGCCATCCTTTTCACATACTTTGAATGGTAATCCAAATTAAGGATTGTGATCTGACCCAATCATGTCTGTGTGATTCAGATGACAAGGCCAGGAGAGAGGCAAACTTTAACTCTGTCTCTCCGTGGAGCCTTTTTCATGCATGGTCCTCAAAATTGTTATGCCTTATATTCCATTGGTAACCCCACCCCCATTTTCATAACCCACTACTAATTCAACTTAAAATGCACCCTCCATTTTTTAAATAGTTTAGTTAATTAATTACTTAATTAACTATTAATTAGAGTTTATTCATCTAATATTGGGATTAATTCATTTAAACTAGTAATTAGGTTTTTTTATTATTTATTTTAATTTTATTTTAGCTTGATAAGATTTATGTGTGGGATAATTAATTAAAATAGGATTATTTCGATTAATTAACAATAATATACATATTTAACAAAATTAAGGATTTATATTATTAGAATTCAAGATAATTTAGGGATATAATATGGGATAAAAATCAAGTATAATTTCTAGGGTCTTAGGAGATATAAATTAGAGATAAAATTGGGATAAGGGATATATTGTATGGCATCTCATTTAATTTATTGTTTTAGTCAAATTAAATTATATCTTTACAATCAGAACCAAGGTGATAAATATGGGACAAGTATGAGATAAAACATGGGGTAAAAGTCTAGGATTTTCAAGGGATAAGAATCGGGGATAAAATTGGGATAAGGGTTATATCTAATATTCTAATGGAATCACTAATTTATTTTCTTAAAAAAATAATAAATTAAATATTATTTTTATAAACCATCAAAGGGATAAAATCAAATTCAACACACTTCAAACTATAATCCCTTTACCCTAGAGTATTGAGGGATTTTAAAAATTAATTATCTCTCTATCCCCGATGCTGAGAGTTATCAAGGGATAAAAATGACAAAACAAAGAATTATTTTCTACAAGAACTACGGTACTCTGATCCCTCGCCTAATGCGAATGTACGTAGACATATAGTTGTAAACTCTAGCGAGTACGACAATAAAAAAATCATTTTGGGTCTTCCATCTATTTAAATAAAATCTTTTTTGTAAATACGATAAATAATTAACGATTAATTAATAATCAAGCAAACACATGTAAACACACTAACCCCAGAATTGAAGGAGGATCCCATTGAATACAATGGAGGTAAGGAGTGCCTAATACCTTCCCCTTACTTAACTAACTCCCGAACCTAACATCTCACTCTTAGTTTATAGGTTTTCTCATTATTTTCCTGTTCCTTATGAACAAATAAAAGATAGTGACGACTCTGTCATTTTTTCAACCGCGACAGCTGGCAACTCTACTGGGGAGTTCTTATACTTTCCCGAAAGAGAGTCTGTACTAACCTTTGGTTTTTATGGTTATGTGTTTTTTATTTGCTTATTTATTTTCTGTTTATTTATTTGCTTATTCTTTTCTATTTTCCATATATATTTTTATTATATATTTCATTATATTGTCATTATGTGGAAGGGATTGTTATATGTGTGAAGCCAAAACCCAGGCTTGAGGAAAAAATTATAAGCTTAAGTAAAGGGTCGTCCTGTCTTGGCCACTAGGGTTCTCATCCCGTGGGGTCTTTGATGATGATTCCACATAGAGTAGATCAATTCAAAGGGTTTGTCATAAGAAGTCTGACACTTCTTCATGATGAAACTTCGAATTTGGTCCATGACTCTAGGGACCTCTTCTAGAACACCTTTAAAAACAAATCAAAAACTTTTTAATTCACAAAAAATATCAAATATAGTCCAAAAAATGATTTTGATTCAAAATATGAAAGAGGAAATTGTTTAAATACTTTTGGTGAAAGTCCCATATTTTTTGGATTAAAAATGAAATTCTTATGAATTAAACAAAATTAATCTATTTAAAATAAAAATCAGAAAATAAAATAAAAGAGAAAAAACAAGGGCCATCAGATCTCCCTCATTAATTGAGGTGGCAGATCTGATGGCTACGCGTGTGCAGTTCATGATAGACACTAGTCAACGCGTAGCAACATTGGTAATCCAAATCAAAGGCCCAGATTAGAAGCCATGGACCAGATCAGATGGCTTGGATCTCTCCAACGCATCACCGAAGCCCTAGCTCCGGTCATCTTCTCCGCTGGACCTCACCAGACTGGTCCAACTAAAACATTCATAAAAATGGAAGATCCATACTTAGTTTTGAAGAGAAAAACATGAGGAGCAAGAATCTGACCTCCATTTCTTCCAATTCTCACTATATAAAGAGATATGTTGAATTGAAAAATAAAGTGTATGAACTGAGTTGCTTTGATTTGACCTCAAAGCAACTTAATTTTGTTGCCTACACTGGTAGGACTTCAGACAACCAAGAATCAAGAGAAATGATGGAGAAATGAGGGAGAATCGAAGAAGAAAAGTTTCTGAAAATTCACCTACTGTTTGCAGTGACGAAGCTCGATCACAATTCCAATTCCACTAGCCTTGCTTCTACTAGCTTGTAGGAAGTGATTTGGATGCAAAAGGGCTTTGAATTCTTGAAGTTTCAATTCCAAAACGGAATGGGAGACTTTGCAGGTCAAAGCTTGGGCCAAGGGTCCTCAATTCTGAGCAGAATGACATGTATTTATAGCCTTAAAGAGTCGTTTTCACACACTTTCCAAAAATGGCCAAAAATAGCAACTTCGTGTGTATGGTCGCATGGGCATTCAACAAGGCCCAAATAATAATGTGATCCAATTCTAAATCGTTTGCAATTGATGTTGAAGTCCTAACATGAAGCCATGCAATGTGAATTATCATTTGAGTGGAAAAATTGCCAAAACAAATATAACAAAGGAACCATGCTCAAGTCCCTCAATTTTGATCCAAATGCGATGATCTTGGAATCTTTAGAAAGCTAGCATGAAGGGGAACAACTTTTCTGTTGAAACTTTTTCAATTTGGAGATTGGATCATGATGAATTTTGTGTGGAACTTGGAAGAATAAAACATAGTTAAGAATTTTCTAAGTTAAAAGTCAAATGACCACTTTTTCCACCTTGAATAACTTTTGCTATGGGCTTCAAATGACTTTGGTTTCTTCTTCAAAGTTATATCTATTTTAATCCTATTCAATTTTGTCACAAATTTGACACCATTTGAATCTCACATGAAGAGGTTATGGATTTTAGAAGTTGAGGAAAATTGCTTGTTCAATGATGATGGCCCAAAATGACCTATAATGTTTCCTCTTGGCACATACCCTTTCCAGTGAAATTTGACCTTTCACAAAGAAGAAAAGTTGTATAAGACATATTGAAATTAATCATGAAACTTGGATGGTCTCCATATCATAAAAATTTATCAAGTTATGGTCCTTGGAAGTTGACCTTCTATCTAGAGCACAAACAAAATGACCTATAATCTTTCACCATAAAAAATGACTTTCCAAGAAAAATTTGCTCTTGATGCTAACATGTAAGTTGTTTAGAATGTCACAAAGAGTAACTTTTATCTTGTAATTATTTTCATATGACAAATATTGTAGGAGATAGGGTCTAGGAAACCCTAGATTTGACTAGTTGAATTTTATGGTCAACCTCCTTGAACCAACTTGCAAACTTGAAGTTCCTTTGCTATTTTGGGCTCATGGAGAATCAAATATGCTTGAGATGAAGTAAAATGGATTATCCCTTGATATTATTAACCAAATGTTGAAGAGACTTGCTTAGGAAGACACACAAGATACCTAGATGAAAGAGGGCTTCCAAGGCAAACAAGCTTCAAACTCTCTTGATCAAATTGACAAATAAAGAACATTGTGATCCGTATATTATTCTTAGAACTAATGTGAACCTTTCTTTGATTGATATCTTGCACTGAGGGTCTTAAACTCTACATATGAGCTTGGTGAGGCACAAGTGAACGCACACACTACCTACAAAAGAAATGAAACTACACTAGGCATCTTTTTGGTATTTTTAGTTAGTGAACAAAGAAAAATAAAGTATAATACAATAAAAAATGTGTTTGGTGATATCTCCTAATGCAAACCCAATGAATGCGGGGTGAGGAGGATACCAAGGTGTGATCCCAAAGCCAATGCAAATGATGAGATGGCATGAGGGATCTTAGGGTCAAAATTGGGGTCTTACAGGAATTTAGAAAATATCAACTCTATGGGTGCTTCATTGGGGAACAAAATCTGCCAGGACAAATCTGTGGGGACTCTGAGGGGAGGCACTGTCACGGCTATGCAACCACCAAATAAAGGTGTTAGGGATCTGAAAACCAAATAAAGGTTTCACTAGAGATCCAAGATTCAATCACAATAATGAAAATTATGGATGAAAGTATTAATGAAGGCCTTAGCTAGGGAGGGAATGATGAACTACAAAGAAAACAACACATCAACTCTACCAGGGAAGAATGATAGCTGCTTGGGGAGCAAACACCAACAAACAACTGCTTGGGGAAGACAACAATTCTTCACATGCCAAGACTTTCCGTCCTCAAATTGCTCTTGACATTCCTTTTTGAATTCAAAGTTCTTAAAGTAAATGTCTTATTATTTCAGAAAAATGTTTATTCCTTGGTTTATTTATTTCAAAATTATCATCATAAACATACAGTTTTATTAAACGGAAACAAATAAGAATCACAAATAATTGGATAAAGGCTCAAATTTATTTAATGGAATGGTAGTTCGCAAACGGCGAGACTTCATGGATCTTTACAAAGTTTGAAAAATGGTAATTTACATGGAAAAGAGCTACATTAAATACAATGACCACTACTTCCATACCAACTTTAAAATCCACCGTGCTTTGTCTTCGGTTGTGAACGATGAATCAGAACTAAATGACGAGCTATGCTGCTTCAACAATCAGATCTAGCCAGATGCAGTTACTTGCCATGATCCCTAATTTTTGCCTAGATTTCCCCAAGGTGGGGTACTCAATCTACCGGGATAATTTTTCTGTTTTATGTCTCTAGCTTTTGCCTGGACCACCCTTTCGGGTTTTCAATCCACAGAGACGCTCATTTTTGCTTAAGCCGCCCTTTCATGTTTCCAACTTAGCGAGTTGTTCTTTTCTTTTTAGACGAAGTATTTCTTGACTGCATCGACATTCACAGGACGAATGAACTCTTTACCATCCATAGTTGTAAGAATCAACGCACCACTTGAGAAGGCTCTCTTAACAACATATGGGCCTTCATAATTAGGAGTTCATTTTCCTCTAGAATCAGGTTTGAAAGATAAGATCTTCTTGAGCACGAGGTCACCCGCTCGGAACACACTAGGTTTTACCTTCTTATCAAAAGCTTTCTTCATTCTCTGATGATATAACTGACCATGACACATGGAAGTCAATCTCTTCTCTTCAATCAAATTGAGTGGATCAAACCTGGTCTGAAACCATTCAACTTCGGTCAACTTGGCTTCCATAAATACACGCAATAATGGGATCTCAACCTCTATGGGGAACACATCTTCCATGCCATAAACAAGAGAGAAAGGGGTTGCCCTTGTTGAAGTGTGGACGGATATACGGTACCCATGCAAAGTAAATGGGAGCATCTTATTCCAATATCTATACGTCACAACCATCTCCTGGATAATCTTCTTGATAATCTTATGCGCAACTTCAACATCCCCATTCATCTTAGGTCTGTAGGGAGAAGAATTATGATGCACAATCTTGAAGTCTTTGCAAAGATCTTCCACCATCTTGTTATTCAAGTTCGATGCATTATCAATAATGATCTTTCTTGGCACGCCATATAGGCATATAATCTGATTCTTGATAAACCTTACAACAACTTGTAACAGTAAATTCATAACCATCAAGCTATGGATAAACTTGATGTCAATAAAACCAGATTCGCCGCCGCGCTTTTATTGTTTCCAAAGGAAAATGGCAAAATTACGAACAAAACCCAAAGATAAGAAGTTTTCAAATCAAAACTAATAAAATGTCAGAGATTACAAGTAAGGGGGTTGGTTACGTAGAGGGAAGGTATTAGCACCTAAAGTGTCCTAGGTACTCCTAGGGAGCCCTTTTTTGTGTGCAAGTGTTTTGGTCAGAATGATGTTTGGATAAAAAATAGAGTGAGGGGATGAGGAAAGAATTTATTAATTATATTTTTGTGTTTGACAAGACCTTCGGTCTTATGCCAACGTACCGACATAAAAATGAGGGATCAAAACCTCGTAGTTCGTGGTAAAAATTTCAAAGGAGTTGATGAATTAATTTTAATAAAAGTTTAAAAGGGAAGAAAAATGGCCAAATATTTGAATGAGATTGTTAGTTCTTTTTGTATTTTGAAATCAAAGTCAATACGGTTAAGTTTATTTACAAGTTTGATTTAAGAAAAAAAGTTTGAAAATTCATTGGCATAAGGCTAAAGTTTCTACTCATTAAAACATGTCTAAGTTGAAAAGACAAGCAAATAATGTTTTGAAAAGAGGGAGAGATTTTGAAATTAAAGAAGTGGGAGGAGATGAAGAGGCTATCCTATACAAAAATTAAAAGTTAAGAGTTGAAAAGATCTGACCAATGGGATGCAATCCACAAGACAAGAATGTCAGATAGAAACCCATTTCCTTTGGACTTTTGAGAAAGAAATAAGCATAAGCAAACATCTAAGAAAATCATATGAAGACCAAGTCATCAAATAAAGATAGCCATAACATCCAAGCAAGCACTCCAATAGCTAGCAGTCTTCAATGTCTTCCAATGCATCAGATGAAAATATTCCTTGGCAGATTCTCAGAAACAATTATCATACATCAATAACAAAGTCAAAATAACAGCTTAAACATAGAGACCACATAACAGATGAACCAAGGGTACTCAAGGTTTGCATCAGATGAAAAGCATAATCAAAGATAGCTCAGTCTCAGATAGTTGCATTGGCCAAGTCCTCAAAGCATAGAGAAGTTTCCTATTCTAAGTCCAAAAGTTCAGATCAAGTCCAACAGTCCACCAAGATATTATTTAGGGTTTTTGTTGTAATTAGGTATTTTAAGGTCCTAAGACCACAAACAGAAAAAAAAATCACAAGCACACAATATATACAATAACAAGATATGGCTCAAGTGAGTAAAGTGAAAATGACTAAAACATAAACATCTTGCATGAAATGTAAATGGTAATGAATGATAAAGGTACTGAAATTTAAATTACATTAAATAAATGACTTGGAAGTAAAGCGATATCAATAAAGGGTTAGTCAAATGTTAGTGAATAGTTCAGTGGTTTAAGTCATTCCTTGGAGAAAACTCAACCATCCATTCACAAGTTTGAAGACATGAACCAAGACATCATCCATGAGAAGGGCTCCAACTTGGATAAATCAACAAGTATGGCACTAACTCTCATGAATGGGAAAAAGTTCAAGTCTTCACATAATGCCATGGCGAATGGGAGACTTACGATCTCACTTACAAGAATGCTATGCCTTTTGGGACAAATTTAGCTCTATGTTAAGCAATCGTAATTGGACTTATGTAGAAGTCACAACTATCTGAGGCCGGGAAATAAAGATATTAGTGTTAATGCATGTTAGAGACTTGGTACAAAAACCAAGCTCCTAAAACATACCACACACAAAAATAAAGTGGGAGAGACCTATCTCAGTTAGGCTCATGTTGGTTAATCTGACACAAGGTCATTGATGAATCAACTAGCATTTGACTTGAAGAGAATTCATAGGTCAATGATAGATTGGGGACTAATATGGATAAAGATGAAGAGGGAATGGGAAATAGAAACCCAAATTGATCATAGGAGAAATTTCATATGATCAATACTATCCATTCATTTTGGGGGATGAAATGTATATTTCATCAACCCCCTAAATTCAATAATATTGATCAAATGGAAGTTCAAATCAACCATGATCAAAGTCAAACAGAAAGTCGAGCATCACAAAGTCAAACAAATGGCTCAACAATATTTTTAAACAATTAAGCAATTAAAAATCAAATTAAAATGAAGTAAAAAACATTTTTCAAAGGTAAAAAACCCCAAATCCCTTCAAATGACCAAATAAATGGCTAAGGGATTTATCCTAGGTCAAACAAAGTCAAAAGACCTTAGACAAAAAAAATTTTAATTCTTGAAAAGTCAGAAGTATTTTAAAATATTTAAAAATAGGTCCAAAATCAATTAATTCACAAAAAATATCAAAGTTAATCCAAAAAATGACTTTAATTCAAAAAATGGAAGAGGAAAATATTTAAACAATTTTTGGTGAAAGTCCCATATTTTTTGGATTAAAAATGAATTTAATATGAATTAATCAAAATAAATGGATTAAACATAAAATCAGAAATAAAATAAAAATAAGAAAAAATAAGGCCCATCAGATCTCCCTCATTAATTGAGGTGGCAGATCTGATGGCCAACATGCGCTATCCACCAAACACCTCGGTCAATGCACACGCAGGGGTTATAATCAGAACCAAGGGACGATATTAAAACATTGAAGCGTGATCAAAGGGATGGGTGGGTGCTAACACACCCCCGAAGCTAGGGCTCTGGTCATCTTCTCCGGTGGATCTCACCAGATTGGTCCACCATCAACCTTCACCAAAATGAAAAGTGCATACACCAATTTGAAGAGAAAATTGTCAGAAATCCAAATCTGACTTAAAAACTCTCCAATTCTAAGTATATTGAAAGATACATGGAATTGAAAATTGAGGAGTATGAACCGAGTTGCTTCAATTTAACCTCAAAGAAACTCAATCTTGTTGCCTATATTGGTAGGTGTTCAGACAACCAAAGAACAAGCAAAATAGTGGAGAATTGAAGGAGAATAGAAGAAGAGAAAAATCAGAAAATTCACCTTCGATTTGCATCAATTGAGCTTGATCTTGCTTCCAATTTGCCTTGGATCGACTCTAACAACTTATAGAAAGTTAAATGGATGATTGAAAGGCTTGGATTCTTGGAGTTTCAATTCCAAAACAGAATGAGAATTGAAACTCGATTTCAAGAGAAATCTTCAAGGTTATCCTTTAATGGAGGTTAGGGAAGAAGCAGGTCAAAGCTTGGGAAGAAGAGATCCCTTTCTAAGCTCAAGGGATATGTATTTATAGCATGAGGATTACTTTTCACACACTTTCATTCAAAATCCAAAAATAGAAATGCTCTCATGCATGCTTGCATGGGCGTGCATAAAGCCCAACCAATGATGTCAAAAGGTCCAAACTCAATTCCAAATGATGCTAAAACAAAATCACGAGACCATGCAATGTTGAAATGGAAATTGATCACAAATTTTTCCAAATGGGTCCATGCATTACACCCATGTGAAAGCTACTAAAAAATGCTCCAAATGCCATGATCTTGGATTCTTTGGAAAGGTAACACGAAGAGGAGAAACTTTGATGTTGAAACATTTTCAATTTGGAGCATGGATCATGATGAATTTTAATGTGGAAGTTGGAGAAATCAAACATGGTTGATAATTTTCAATGTTAAAAGTCAAATGACCACTTTTTCCACCTTGAATAACTTTTGCTATGAGCTTTAAATGAAAATGGTTCCTTCTAAAAAGTTATAGCTATTTCATTCCTTTTCAATTTGGTCACAAATTTGACACTATTTGAATCTTGCATGAAGGAGTCATGGATTTTAGAAGTTTTGGAAAATTGCTTGTTCAATGATGATGGCCCTAAAAGACCTATAATGTTTCCTCTTGGCACATGCACTGGCAAGTAGAATTTGACATTTCTCAAAGAATAAAAGTTGGATAAAACATCTTGAAATTAATCATGAAACTTGTATGCTCTTAATATCATAAAAATTGAGCAAGTTATGATTCTTGGAAATTGACCTTCCATCTAGGGCACATACAAAATGACCTATAATCTTTCACCATAAAAAACGCCTTTCCAAGACAAATTATCTCTTAATGCCAACATGAAAGTTGTTTGGAATGTCATAAAGAGGAATGTTTCTCTTGGAATCATTTTCATATGACAAAAAGTGTTGTAGATAGGGTCTAGGGAACCCTACATTTGACCATTTGACTTCTCTGGTCAACCTCCTTAAACCAACTTGCAAACTTGAAGTTCTTTTGGTCTTTGGGGATCATGGAGAATCATATATGCTTGAGATGATGTATGATGGAGTATCCCTTGATATCTTTGACCAATTGATGAAGAAACTTGCTGGGGAAGTCACACAAGATACCCAGATGAATTAGGGCTTCCAAGGCAAACAAGCTTCAAACTCTTGATGAATTCTTGATCAAAATGACAATTAAAGAGCATGGGGATCCATATATTATACTTAGAACCATTGTTAACCTTTCCTTGATTTATGTATTGCATTGAGGGTCTCAAACCCTAGATATGAGCTTGATGAGGCACAGGTGGACACACACACACCTACACAAGAAACAAAGCTACACATAGATATATATTTGGCATTTTGTTTAGTAAACAAAATAAAATAAAGTATGATACAATCAAAAGTTATTGGTGATATCTCCTAATACAAACCCAATGAATGAGGGGTGATGAGGATGCCAAGGTGTTATCCCAAAGCCAATGCAAATGATGAGGTATCATGAGGGATCTCAGGGTCAAATTTGGGGTCTTGCACAACTTGCTTGGTCACATTTGCATATGATGTCGCTTTAACCCACTTTGTGAAGTAGTCAATAGCCACTCGAATGAAATGATGTCCGTTTGAAGCTTTGGGCTCAATCATGTCAATCATATCAATTCCCCACATGGAGAAGGGCCATGGAGAGGAATTAGCGTTCAACAATGTTGGGGGAACATGAATATTATCTGCATAAATTTGACACTTGTGGCATTTCTTTACAAACTTGCAATAGTCAGATTCCATTGTTAGCCAATAGTAACCTGCTCTCAACATCTTATTTTCCATAGTGTGTCCATTGGAATGAGTACCAAAGGAACCTTGATGGACTTCTGTCATCAATAAATCTTCTTCGTGTCTATACACGCATCTGAGCAGAACCATATCGAAATTTCTCTTATAAACCACATTGCCATTCAGGTAGAAGTTGCCAGCTAATCTTCTCAAAGTCTTCTTATCTTTCAAAGATGCCCCAGGAGGGTAAATCTGACTTTAGAGGAAACATTTGATATCATAATACCATGTCTTATCATCTTTGACTTCTTCCACATGAAATACATGAGCTGGCATATCAAGACGCATCACAGTCAGATTAAGAACTTCATTTCAATACTTCACCATGATCATGGAATCCAACATTGCAAAAGCATCTACCATCCGGTTTTCATCTCAAGGGATATGATGAAACTCAACCTTTGTAAAGAAAGTTGATATCCTCCTCGCATAATCTCTACATGGTATCAAACCGCGTTGATTCGTCTCCCATTCACCTTTGATCTGATTAACCACCAAAGCTTAATCTCCATAGACGTCGAGATATTTGATTCTGAGATCAATGGCTTCTTCAAGCCCCATAATGCAAGCTTCATACTCAGCCATATTATTTGTACATTTGAAGGTCAATCTAGTTGTAAATGGAAAATGAGTGCCTTGAGGAGTAATAGTCATTGCCCCAATGCAATTACCATAAGAATTAACAATTTCATTAAATACCATGCCCCAACAGGAACCAGGTTCTGGTCCTTCTTCAAGAAATGGTTCATCACAATCCTTCATCTTCAAATACATAATCTTTTCATCAGGAAAATCATACTGCAATGACTGATAATCATTAATAGGTTGGTGAGCCAAATGGCCAGCCAAGATACTACCTTTAATAACTTTCAGAGTTCGATATTCAATATCATACTCAGATAATAACATCTTCCAACAGGAAATCCTCCCAGTTAAATCAAGCTTATAAAAAATGTACTTTATTGGATCCATTTTGAATATCAACCAAATGGTATGATTCAACATATACTAGCGTAGACACTTAGCAGCCCAAGCCAAAGCACAACATGTCTTCTCAAGCATAGAATACCGAGACTCACAGTCGGTGAACTTCCTTCAACAAGTGGAGACAAAATCGGAGGCTCAAGCATATATTCTTTAATATAGGCGCACATGTGGCAGTCATAGGCGATATAAATCTTGAGATATAGTTCAAGCGGCCAAGAAAATCTCTGACTTGCTTCTCAGTTTTGGGCACATGCATCTCTTGTATTGCTTTGACCTTGGCAGGATCAACTTCAATACCCTTCTCATTGACAATAAAGCCCAACAACTTACCAGAGCAAACACCAAATGTACACTTATTTAGATTCAAGCGGATTTATACTTTCTCAAACACTGGAATAACTTTCATTAATGCTCAACATGCTCTTCTTCAGTCCTTGATTTAGCAATCATATCATCAACATAGACCTCAATCTCTTTATACATCGTATCATGGAAAAGAGTGGTCATAGCTCTCTGGTACGTTGCACTAGCATTCTTTAAACCGAAAGGCATCACTCGATAACAGAATGTTCCCCAAGGTGTAATGAATGTGGTGTTCTCCATATCTTCGGGTGCCATCTTAATCTGATTATAACCGGAAAATCCGTCCATAAAAGAAAAGACTTTGAATTTAGATGTATTGTCTACCAATATATCAATGTGTGGCAGAGGAAAATCATCTTTCGGACTGACTTTATTCAAATATCTATAATTAACACACATGCGGACTTTTTTCGTCTTTCTTCGGAACAAGCATAATATTGACCACCCACTGTGCATATTCGAAGGTAACAAGGAAACCGACATCAATCTGCTTTTGCACTTCCTTCTTAATCTTCAATGCCATATCAAGATGAGTTCTTCTCAACTTCTGCTTAAACGACGGGAATTATGGCTTCAAAGGAAATCTATACTCCATAATATCAGTATTAAGACCTGGCATATCTTGATAATACCAAGCAAACACATTAGAACATTCTTTGAAAAGCTCAACCAACCCCTTCTTAACATTTGGACGAAGTTGTGACCCAATCTTGACTTCCTTGATATCATCCTCAGAACCCAAGTTGACCAACTCAATCTGCTCTTCAAACAGATGAATGGTTCTTTCCTCGTGCTCAAGCAAACGGTACAACTTGCCAGACATGTCTTCATTATCATTCTCTTCCTCAACTTCTAACACAGGGAAATCAAAGTTTAGAGAGGGAGTAGGATCATTATATTCAATGGGTTTGAGAAGCAACTTGCATAATGATTTGATATTTTAATTTTAGAGATATGGAGTACAAACAAATATTATGCAGGTATTGGAAAATTATTGCTTATTTATGTTTTTTGTGATTACTGTAGCGGGGTATTCGTTACCTTTAGATTTATTGACTAAATCAAAAGTAAATCATACAAGTCGAGTCGCCACCGCACTTCTATTTATCCAAAGGAAAGGTTAGAAAGCGAACAAAAACCGAGAAGTTTTATCGAATCAAAAACTAATAAAAATGTCAGAGATCGGGGTAAGGGGGTTGGTTATGCAATGGGAAGGTTTTAAGCACCCAAAACATCCTAGGTACTCCTAGGGAGCCCTTTTCACAATTATTGTAAGGTAGGTTGATATTTGTGAAAATTTGTTTGTGCAAACATGATTGGGGAGATGAGAGAAGAATGTATAAATTATTTACAATTTTTGTGTTTGAATGGATAAACCCACTGCCTACGTACCATCTTAAAAAAGATTAGGATCAAAACCTTGTAGTTCGGGGTAAAAAATCTCAAAACAAGTTGGTGAATTGATTGGTCCAAAAGCCTTAAGATCTTTTGTTATCCAAGGGAGAAAACTCAACCTAAAACCACAAATCCACCATGTGAGGATAGCTTCAACATGCTAGTGAGGGGTTAACCCTATAATAAGCATGGAAGACTCATTGTCCATCACTAAGGATATAGGTGAGTATTATATCAACCTCAAGGATAACTCAAACCTAATAGCTATGGTTTATGAAAAGCTTTGGCAAGAAGTGGCCATTGAAACCACAAAAACATTTGAATGAGTTATATTTACCAATGAAAAGTATTTACAAAATATGGTCAAAGTTGACTTAAGGATTCAATTCAAAATAAGTGTTATGAAAAGAAGATTTGAAAATCAAAAGCATGATGCTTAGGTTTATAATGTTTGAAAACAAATGTTAATGTTTGCACAAAAGTTTTGGCTTGGGTTAGATTGGAGGGAAGAAGAAGAATGGCTAAGTCCTAAACATACAAAGATGAAGGGAAAGAGATAAGACCACAAATGGAGTTCCCTTCTTGAGATCATATTGATGATCCAAGTAGCTCCCATCCTTTGGAATAAGCAAACAAATAAGCCAATATCCAAACAATCAATCAATCAAATAAGCTCTTAGGAATCTTCCAATGGCTCTTGTATCTCTCACTTTAGATGCACATGACAATGGTTCTTCAATTCGGCTCAAATGGGAATCCCTTGCACAAAAGCACACACATCAAAAAGTTCTATAATGCAAACAAAAGAATGGGCAAAAGTGAGTTTAGAGATTAGGTCCTTCCAATTCATCTCCACATTAAGGCCTTTTCTACCCCATTTTCCATAGGGAATGTCCTAGAATCTAAGTCCTTTTGTCCATTTGGCATTTGGTTCACAACAATCAAAATAAAACACAAGCACAATAATATATACACAATTATGTGCTCAAGTGAGCAAAAGGCAAATTGCATTAACATAAACATGTGCTCAAATGAGCAAAGGGCAAAAGCAAATGAATAATATGTACAAGAATGGTAAATTGCATAAATGTAGAGTGCAAGAATTAAATGTTAATGGTTAATGGTTAGTGTTAGTGTGCCATAAGGCAATTTAGCGCTATGTTAAGCAATCGTAAGTGGACTATTGTAGTAGTCACACCTATCTGAGGCCGGTCAATAAAAATGTAGGCAATAACACAAGTTAGAGATCTTGATTAGTGAATCAAGCTCCTACAACTTGCCATGCAAAAAGAAGATGAGAAATGATCTTGTATTGATTTAGGTTCTTTGCTTGATTAGGAAGCAACCTATCCTTAATGCAAAGCCATTCACTTGATCTATGATCAAGATGAATTAGATTTGAATCAAGGAAGGTTAAACCTCCCATACATCAAGACTAACCACCAATCTTTAACTCATTGATCAAAAAAAGAAAAAGATGAAGAAGGAGATGAATAAGCATGAACATTAATGGAAATTCAAATGAAGTAATCAACATACATTGACCAAAGATAGATGGAATCAAGGTCAAACATTAGTAAACAAAAGCAAAATGAAGCTTAGAAGTCAAGAAACAAATAAAATGTTTTTGGTATTTTTCAAAATTAAAATAATACCTGAATTAAAATAAACAATTAAAGGTCAAACTTCAAATCCATTTCAAATCAACTTTGAAAAGTCCAAATGGATCATCCTAAGTTCAACAAGGTCAAACAAAGCTTGACAAAAATTTTCAGCATTTTTAGAAACCAGAAACTATTTTTAATCTGTCATACCCCAAAAATTACCCATCATTTTTCCTAAAAAAAAAAAAAAAAAAAAAAAAAAAAAACGAAAAAAAAACGAAAAAAAAAAAAAGAAAAAAAAAAGAAATTTTTTTTTTTAATTAATTAATTAATTAAATAATTAAAATAAATATATAAATAAAATATAACAAATTATTTTGGACTTGGGTCTCCCTCATTCCAAGCCCATTACCTACGAAATTAGTCTATAAATACTGAAGTTTCAGTAGGGGGAGTGAGACTTGGAGTTTACACTGGGAGATTCACTGGAGAAAGAAGGAAGAGAAGCAAAACACTCTGAGGTTTCCTTGGAACAAAACCTTGAGGAAAAAGAAAGAGAGAGAACAGAGAAGGACGGATAGAAACTTTGGCATAGGAACCCTGCCTACCCGGAGAATTCAGAGTAAAGAACCCTGAAGGCAGCCCATCTGCACCGAAGCCATCGCCGTCCAATTCCCGCTGCCTAACTTATTCCGATACTACAAGTGGTCAATCCCTTCAACCTTGAATTGGCAAACAGGTTTGCGTATCTCTATTGTTTATACTTTCAATTGGCCATATCTACATATATAATGCATCATGATTAAATGTTGATATATAATTTGCTTTCGTATGGGAATTTAAATATGCCTGAATACCCTGAATGTTTGACCATGTTATTCCTGTGATAAAATGCCATAAAATTCAAAGTTCCTAACATGGGGCTGTTTTCAAATTCAAAATCCGTGGCCTTCGCTAGGCGAGGCAGAGGCGAACGAGACAGTACCTGATTCTTCTAGTCTGTTTTTTTATATTTTTATCATAGCCATGCATTATTCATCCTATCCTATTTATTGTTGTGATATTTCTCCGGTGTAATCTTCGATTGCACCCTGATTTGGTGTTCTGACATGTTTCTTTTTTTGAGTTTCGTAAAGGTTCACATATCCCAGGAAAAGGTTATTGGCTAGGTATTCCACTTTATTTGTGGGATACCCTTGTGGAGTTTCATCCTAAATTAATTTTTTAATGTATTAATTTCTAATGTATTAATTTTTAATATATTATTTTAATAATTTTAATGTGGAGTTTCATCCTAATTATATAATTAATTGTAAAACTTTGCCTTTGAATAAGTGATCTTGGACCTCTCTTTGTTGCCTTACGATTACGATATTACGGTCATGTCCCGCGAACGTGGGGATACCCTTAGCAAAGACCCTTCGGTTAAATCATCATAAAATAAATTATAGTCTCGGATGTTGCCTTCGAATATACAACTTTGTCCCTCGATGACCCTCCGATGTTGCCTACGGTTAAATGATGATAGTCCCTTCGAATGCTAAGGTATCCTCATAACTGTTGCCTTCAATGACCAATCGATGACCCTACGATGACCCTTTTACATCCAAAGGATAAAATTACTTATTTCTCAATAATAAGGACAGTTTTACCCTCATAAGGATAGGAAATGCCCGTAAAGACCTTGGGTCGGTATAACTCTTAATTGCTGGCTCACAACTTAAAACATTTTTTTTGCACCTCACACCTTTCAAAATGCCTTTAGAAAATCACCACTTGGTATACATTCATACTAGAATCATTACCGAGTTATATTTTTCTAAACAATTTTCAAAACTAAAACGGGATAACCACTTTGTATACATTCATACAAGAATCATTACAAAGTTAAATTCTCTTTTCAAAACAATTTTCCAAACAATTCACAAACACTTTTTTAGACAAAAATAATATAAGTGATCGAGCAATTAAGAGCCCATGGATAACCATGGATACAAAGGGTGCTAACACCTTCCCTTTGTATAATGTACCTCCCAAACCCAAAATCTAAATTAAGGTCTTTCCTGTTCTTTTCCACCTTTCCTTATTGGATAAAAGAAAAGTCGGTGGCGACTCTTGCTAACCGCGACATTGCGATAAAAAAACACAAAAGTCCAGTTCACCGTATGACAGAACTGGCGACTCTGCTGGGGTCGGAATATTTAAAAAGAGAGGTTACCTTAAAAACAAGATCACTTATTCAATTTGTCTGATTTATTTTTAAGGGATTGCTTGGGTATGTTATGCTTGAGTGAAAGATCCTACACCCGGATCTAGTGTACCTTAGGTAAGTAGCAAGAGATCATCGCGACTGTCCGGCGTATACTGGAATGGTCAAAATGATGGCTACGGTTAATGTGGCACTTTGGATGTCCTGATGTTCCTCATGTTAGTTGAGGAAATATTTGGCATTCGCGTGGTGTCATAAAAGCATTAACCAGACCTTTAGAACCCTAATTGACTCATCCTGGCCATTAGAAAGTAGTGAGATAACTGACTTCGGTTCCGACTGGAGTTGGTTGAGACTCGATACTACACTCTTTGAGATTGGACTTTAGGGAAGCTTCGGTCAACCACTTGGTGTTGCACTGAAGTGGACTTAAGGAAAGGTCAATGATTTGAGATCCTTCTAGAACCCGGTTACTATTCTAAGACAGGTTGAACCAACCAAACTTCAGTGGGGAGGGTATTTACCTATGGAACTCACGCAAGCCTTAAAACCTAGGAATGATTGTTGTGTGACTTGCTTGTGCTTGTTATTTATCTAACAACATGACATCATAACAACATAACATCATAACATCATGGCATTGTACTAACCATTTCAAGGATTTAGGGATTTAACTCTGCTAAAAAAAAAACAGAAAAAACAAAAACAAAAGCAAAAACGAAAGAGAAAAAAAAAAGCTCTTTTTGTTAGTTTATGCAAAGTTAAATCCCGAAAGTCCTTGAAAACATTTCATACATTGCATTGCATCGCATAACAGGTATTCTAAAGGATCAGTGTTCTCACGATTTTCCTATCAAACAGATTCCAGCAGATTCAAACAGATTGAACAATGGCTCTCGAACAAACTGTCAAAGATCTCCAGGCCCAGAATGCTCAATTCCAGGAAATGATGCTGAGCTTATCTAAGGGGCAGGAAGAACTGAAAGCTCTTTTGATGGAGAAGAAGAAGGACCAGAAACCTGTGGGTTACATCAACCCGGGGAGAAGGCTTAAGGGACAGGTTACAGGAGTCAAGATTAGAATTCCGAAGGATTCAGAAGAAGAGACCAAGAATGATTCGGAAGATGAGAATCCTAATCTCGTCAATTCTGAGGACGACGATGAAGATTATGAACATGAACAGTACTCTCCGAAGGATGATAAGTACAAGTTGCTGGAAGAACGTATGCTAGCTATGGAGGGGCAGAAAGTGCCCGGTCTGGATTTCGAAAACTTGGGTCTGGTCTCTGATGTGGTCATTCCCCGCAAATTCAAGGTTCCCATTTTCACTAAGTATGATGGTGCCTCTTGTCCTCAGATGCATCTAAGGGCTTATGTGAGAAAGATTCAGCCGCACACTACTGATAAGAAACTGTGGATCCATTTCTTCCAAGAGAGTCTGTCTGGCACACAGTTAGAGTGGTATTATCAGCTTGAGAGCTCTAACATCCGCACATGGACTGATTTAGCAACAGCTTTCTACAAGCACTACCAGTATAATTCTGAGTTAGCGCCTACTCGGCTACAGCTACAAAATATGACTATGGGCTCTAAAGAAAGTTTCAAAGAATATGCTCAAAAGTGGAGAGATTTGGCTGGCAGAGTCAAACCCCCTATGACTGATCGAGAGTTAGTGGACATGTTCATGGGTACACTGACTGGCCCATTCTACAGCCATCTACTGGGAAGTTCCTCGTCAGGTTTCACTGAACTTATCTTGACAGGTGAACGGATTGAAAGCGGCATTCGAAGTGGAAAGATACAGGCAGCTACTTCTGCAAGCACCAAAAAGTCCTATCAGGGAAAGAATGAATCAAATGCTGTGTACAGTGAGAGGAAGCATAACAAGAAGAATCGTGACCATACTGTTGGGGCAGTTACAATTGCCGCACCGCCATCTCAGAACTTCCAACACAGACAAGACAGGTCGAGAAGACAGTTTACCAAGATCAATATGACTTTAACCCAAGCACTGCAGAGTATGTTAAAGGCCAATTTGATTACCCTCAGAGGCCCTCCTGCAAATCCCAACACTACTTCTCCTCGTTATAATCCCAACGCCAGGTGTGCCTATCACTCCGATAGCCCCGGGCATGATACGAATGATTGCTGGTTGTTGAAGAACAAGATTCAGGATATGATCGACGCTGGAGAAATTGAATTTGATCCTCCGGCGACCCCCAATGTCATCACAGCACCTATGCCTAATCATGACCAGAATGTTAATGTTGTGGACGACAATTCTCACGTTACTGACGTTGCTGATTTAGCATCTCCTCTCCTGATCGTTAAGAAGAATTTATTGCAAGCTGGTTTATTTCCAGGTTGTGCTGAAGATTGCGATCTCTGTGTACTCCGACCCAATGATTGTTTGAAGTTGAAGAACGGCATTCAACGGCTGATGGATGATCGTACAATTCTATTTGAAAGGGTTCCTAAGGTGGACAACTCTATTGAAGAGGTATCTGTGATTGCTAGGTCCAAAGCTCCAGTGAAGATTACCGCTACTAGAGTGCCTGTGAAGATTACCGCTGAGCCCAAAGTGGCTCCCCTGATTATTACCGCACCTGGCCCCGTGCCATATTCCTCCAGCAAAGCTATTCCGTGGAACTATGGAGGCGACGCTTACATCCATGGCATAAAGCAAGTTGGTAGTTCTGCTAATCCTAATGATATTGTGGGGACTAGTAAAGTTACTCGAAGTGGAAGGATCTACTCCCCAGAAATCTCACCTCCCGCTCCCGAAATTCGAGGAAAAAGACCAGTCAATCCTCCTCAGTCAGAGACATCGGTCGAAGTTACTTCTGAAGATGTTGCCAAACAGGAAATGGAAGAGATGCTGAAAATCATCCGTAAGAGCGATTTTGATGTAGTGGAACAATTGGGGCATACTCCGTCCAAAATCTCAATGTTGTCCTTGTTGTTATCCTCTGAATCCCATGCCAATGCATTGATGAAATTCTTGAAGACCGCTCATGTGCCTCAAGAAACATCCGTCGATCAATTCGAACATTATGTTGCTAATTTGACTGTTGACAATGGCCTAGGCTTTTCCGATGCTGACCTGACGCCAGCAGGAAAGAATCACAATAAAGCTCTGCATATCTCCATCGAGTGTGAGGGGATCACCCTGGCTCACGTGTTGATCGACAACGGCTCTTCCTTGAATGTGCTCCCGAAAGCTGTACTCGATAAATTTGACTACAAAGGCATTGAACTGAAACCTAGTGATGTTGTGGTGCGTGCTTACGATGGTGCGAAGAGTGTTGTCTATGGTGAGGTGGTTCTCCCTATCAAGATAGGACCTCAAGTCTTCAACACTACCTTTCACGTGATGGACATTCGTCCCGCCTACTCCTGCTTGTTGGGGCGCCCTTGGATCCATGGGGCAGGTGCGGTAGCTTCGTCGCTTCATCAAAAGCTGAAGTATCCAATAGCAGGCATGGTTGTCACTGTATGTGGAGAAGAAGAGTATATTGTCAGTAGTGTGCAAGCCTTCAAATACGTCGAGATGGATGGTGAATTCTTTGAGACTCCTTCTCAGTCATTTGAAGTGGTTCCTCCACCCAGTCCTGTCCTTAAGCCAACTCCCCTTGTGCCCAAGGTTGTTCGTGCTCCCCCTGTCATGATCTCTCTGAAAGATGCTCAAGCCGCGATTGAAAATGGTGATCGTGCTGGTTGGGGTCAACTGATCAATGTACCGTACAAGTCTGATAAAGCTGGCCTGGGGTTTAACTCTGGAAAGGTAGTCAAAAATCAGATTAATGCTGTAGAAGATGCTGATAGCGATTGCGACTTGGATAGCTGGATTTTCCCAACAATTGGTGACGGACTCAACAATTGGAAGACTGAAGACATTATCCCGATTTCCTTTAGTCAGGAGTAATTGTTATTGTTTATTCTAGAATTGCAAATTTTAATTTTCTTTTACAATCAAACTTCTTAAAGCATTGTGTCTATGCCCGAGGCACAATAGCTAATTTGTTAAGGGTTTTGTCATTTTCATAAGCATATTTATATTCAATAAATCAATGGACGTTTTGCATTCAAATATTGCGCTCTTTGTCTTTCCTATTATCTTTCAAACGAGCTATGTTTTCTTACACACACGCACGTAACGAATTGCAGATCCCTATCCACTCTGGATCCTGTTGATAATAGTTCTACTACTGTTCATTATGACTTTGAAAATCCGATCTACCGAGCCGAAGATGGAGGTGAGGAAGATTGTGAAGTACCTGAAGAACTTGCCAGAATGTTACTACAAGAAGAAAGGACTATACAGCCGCATGAGGAGTCAGTTGAGACTGTAAATCTGGGTACCGAGGTGGACAAGAAAGAAGTCAAAATAGGAGCAGGCTTGGAAAGCAGTGTCAAAGGAAGATTGATCCAGATACTACATGACTATGTGGAGATTTTTGCTTGGTCTTACGAAGACATGCCAGAGCTGGATACCGATATAGTAGTGCATCGTTTGCCGATGAAGGAAGATTGTCGTCCTGTTAAGCAAAAGGTTCGTCGCATGCGTCCTGAAATGTCCGAGAAAATCAAGGCCGAAGTCATGAAACAATTCGATGCTGGTTTTCTGACGGTTACTTCTTATCCTCAATGGGTTGCTAATGTGGTACCAGTGCCAAAGAAGGATGGTAAGGTGCGAATGTGTGTGGATTACAGAGATTTGAATAGAGCGAGTCCCAAGGATGATTTCCCACTGCTACACATTGATGTTCTGGTAGACAACACCGCTCAACACAAGGTATTCTCCTTCATGGATGGATTCTCGGGTTATAACCAGATCAAAATGGCACCTGAGGACATGGAGAAGACTACGTTTGTGACGCAATGGGGCACCTTCTGTTATAAAGTAATGCCGTTTGGTTTAAAGAACGCAGGAGCAACGTACCAGCGTGCTATGGTGGTTTTGTTCCATGACATGATCCATCATGAAATAGAAGTATATGTGGACGATATGATAGCCAGGTCTCATACTGAAGAAAAACATCTCGATCATTTATACAAACTGTTTGAGAGGCTGAAGAAATACAAGTTGAGATTGAACCCGAACAAATGCACCTTTGGAGTAAGATCTGGTAAACTCTTGGGCTTTATTGTCAGTGGTAAAGGTATTGAGGTTGACCCGGCCAAGGTGAGAGTTATTCAAGAAATGCCAGTTCCCCGTACGGATAAAGAAGTCAGAGGTTTCTTGGGACGTTTGAATTATATTGCCCGGTTTATTTCCCATTTGACCGCTACTTGCAAACCCATCTTCAAGTTACTGAGAAAAAAACAAGAGATGATATGGAATGATGAATGTCAAGAAGCTTTTGACAAAATCAAGAAGTACCTCCAAGAACCTCCGATTCTGGTACCACCAGTTGAGGGAAGACCTCTAATCATGTATTTGACCGTTTTAGAAAACTCAATGGGGTGCGTGTTGGGGCAACATGACGAGTCTGGTCGAAAAGAGCATGCCATATACTACCTTAGCAAAAAGTTTACCGACTGTGAAACAAGATACTCACTGCTCGAGAAAACTTGCTGTGCTTTGGCCTGGGCTGCTCGCCGACTAAGACAGTATATGTTGAATCACACCACTTTGTTGATTTCTAAGATGGATCCTATCAAATACATATTTGAGAAACCCGCCCTCTCCGGAAGAATAGCAAGATGGCAGATGATTTTAACAGAGTATGATATCCAGTATACCACCCAAAAAGCAATCAAAGGAAGCGTGCTAGCTGATCATTTGGCTCATCAGGCAGTGAATGATTATCAGTCTATGAATTTTGAGTTCCCAGATGAGGATGTCATGCTTGTTACTGATTATGAAGAACCTGGACCAGAGGAAGGACCTGAAGTGGGATCCCGATGGACTATGGTTTTTGATGGATCGTCTAACGCATTGGGCAACGGTATTGGCGTCGTGATCATTTCCCCCAAGGGTGGCCATACGCCTTTCACCGCTAGACTATGTTTTGAGTGCACCAACAATATGGCTGAGTATGAAGCGTGTATTTTGGGACTCAGAGCTGCTATAGACCTAAGAATCAAGTTCTTGAAGGTGTACGGAGACTCAGCCTTGGTAATCAGTCAGGTCAAAGGAGAATGGGACACTAAACATCCGAATCTCATCCCTTATCGAGAACGGGTGTTGACATTAATCCCATACTTTGAAGAGATCACATTCGAACATATTCCACGAGAGGAGAACCAGTTGGCAGACGCATTAGCTACCATGTCATCTATGTTCAGAGTCAGATGGGACAATGAAGCTCCCCGGATTACCATTGAACGACTAGACGAACCAGCATATTGTTATGAACTTAACGCTGATGAAGTAGAAGAGAAGCCTTGGTTCCACGAGATAAAAAGATATTTAGAAGCTCAGGAATACCCTGAAGGGACATCCATCAATGACAGGAAATTTCTGAGGAAGTTCTCCGCTAAATTCTTTTTGAGTAATGGAATATTGTACAAACGTAACCATGATTCGACTTTGCTTCGCTGTGTGGATAGAAAGGAATCAGAGAAGATTATGGAAGACATGCACGACGGTATCTTTGGGACTCATTCTAGTGGACATACAATGGCCAAGAAGATTTTGAGGTCAGGGTATTATTGGTCTACCATGGAAACTGATTGCCACCATCACTCCAGAACTTGTCATAAGTGCCAGATCTATGCGGATAAAGTACATGTGCCTCCTGCTCCATTAAACGTGTTGACCGCGCCGTGGCCCTTTGCAATGTGGGGCATTGATATGATTGGCGAGATTAAACCTACCGCCTCTAATGGACATCGTTTCATCCTTGTTGCTATTGATTACTTCACAAAGTGGGTGGAGGCAGCCTCATTTGCTTCTGTTACTAAGAATGTGGTGGCACGATTCATCAAGAACAGCCTCATCTGCCGATACGGCGTCCCTGAGAGAATTATCACTGACAATGGCACTAATTTGAACAACAAGATGATTACTGAACTCTGCACGCAGTTCAAAATAAAACACCATAACTCTTCTCCGTACCGGCCAAAGACGAACGGCGCTGTAGAAGCGGCTAATAAGAATATTAAGAAGATTATACAAAAGATGACGGTAACATACAAAGACTGGCATGAGATGTTACCATTTGCTCTTCATGGTTATCGTACTTCCGTGCGAACTTCGACAGGGGCAACTCCTTTCTCTTTAGTCTACGGAATGGAAGCCGTTTTACCAGTGGAAGTTCAGATTCCCTCTCTAAGGATCATGAAAGAGGCGGGCTTAGACGAGGACGAATGGATTCAGACTCGACTCGATTAGATAAATTTGATGGATGAGAAGAGACTTGCGGCTGTATGTCACGGGCAGATATATCAGAAGCGCATGACCAGGGCATTCAACAAAAAGGTCAAGAGACAAGTGTATCAAATTGGCGACTTGGTAATCAAACGCATCATCCTACCACAAACTGACCCCAGAGGCAAATGGACTCCCACATACGAAGGGCCATTTGTAGTTAAGAAGGTATTCTCAGGTGGAGCCATGATACTCGCTACAATGGATGGTGAAGACTTCCCACATCCCGTGAACGCGGACATAGTTAAAAAATACTACGCATAAAAGAGACCTGCTAGATCGACGTATCTAGGCAAAAGTAAGGGCATCCCGGCGAACCAAAAGGGTTCGGGCAAAAATTAGGGATATATAAAAAAAAATGTACACCCGGCAAGTCGAAAACCTGAAAAGGCGGCTTGGGCAAAAAAGGGTATCCTGGTGGACTGAAAACCTGAAAAGGCGGTCCAGGCAAAAATTAGGGATTAAAGCGTATGACTATGTCCCGTTCTCAGTCAACTTTCACCCAAGTTCGAGGGACTGACCAAGCCAATCACTTCTATCCGACAGCAAGGGATGAGATGCTCGAAGACATAATGACAGTAGTAGGCTTAAAATCAATAGGACTTCTTCCACATAGCTTTCTCTTTGTTTTCGACAATTTCCTCTTACTAGGATTTCTGTCTCCTTGTACACAAATTGCCTGTTTATAGGCCTCCTTTCAAAATCAATACAACCCTCTTTCAAAAAAAAGATGCTTTTGTTTTTACTTTTCTGTTTTGGTTGCGTAAATGTCCATTGATTTAATTTGAATTAATATGTGCATTTGAATATGACTGATGTTTACCAAAAATACATGCATAGAATAGCAATAGCAATTACTACCCGACTTCAGGATCAAGGAAAAGGTCTAATCATGCTTCCAATGAATCCGCTACCAATTCTCTTCCCCAGCAAGCCTGTTTTTTTTTCCTCAGAAAATGGCAGTATCCCCAGGCACAGCCAGTTACTCCCCAACAGAGGTCGGCGTCACCAGACAGATTGATCATCTCATCCATCCCCAGCCAGGCTCTGTTGAATATTTCCACCATCAGACAGAAATCAAGCATCCCCAGCCGAGAAAGGGTCATCGACACAAATGTCTCAAATCAGTAGATGGGGATTTATTTTCCCCAGTAGAGTCCCCAAGCAGAACTTCTCATACGCATAACTCATTCATTACATCCTTTCACAGCATACGCATGCATACAACATTCACATTTATTTTAGCATAACACGAAACATCTCATGCATCATGACATAGCATGAAGCTAACTTTTTCTTTGCAGGTTAATTATCCTCCTGATATAGTCAAAGTAGAAGGTTCATTCAGACAGACACCTTTATCAATCACATTCAAGATTCAGATACATATTTCAAATACAGTTCATGGGAACATTCATTCTGACAACACTTCGATATCCTCCTAACGATGGCATCTTTAAGCCCATCCCAGACATTTATTGCAAGTACAACATATACAGGTTATCAGATACAGCCTAACGTACGGTTCATTCTGATTCAGCCCAACATATGACTTCTTCAGCAACTCCAATGCGGTCTAACGTACGACCCATTTGGACCTTCAAATCCTCAGATGCTGCCTAGCGTACGGTACATTCAGGGGTGTAGTCTAGCGTACGACTACTTTCTTCTTCGGATACAGCCTAACGTACGGCTCATTCTGCAACTCAGATACGATCTAGCGTACGATCCATTCTGAACTCCAGCAACTCCAACGCGGTCTAACGTACGACCCGTTTGGATCTTACAACCCTCAGATGCTACCTAACGTACGGTACATTTCTGAAGTGTAGTCTGGCGTACGACTACCGCTTTCATCATCAGATGCGGCCTAACAGACGACTCATTCTGCGACGGTCTAACGTACGACCCGTTCGGATGTTCATCCCCTCAAATGCTACCTAACATACGGTACATTTCTGAAGTGTAGTCTAACGTACGACTACCCCTTTCGTCATCAGATTCAGCCTAACGTACGGCTCATTCTGCAACTCAGATACGATCTAGCGTATGGTCCATTCTGATCCTTTATCCCCAACAGCATATGACACACTCCGACTCCCCAGCGAAGTCGGCAGCCTAATGGATGACTCATTATTCGGTCTAATGTACGACCCAGTGTGGCACCCATGTCTTCAAATTGGCCTAATGTACGGCTCGATCTGAAGCTTTCGTCATCAAACCTCCCGGATGGCATCTTTAAGCCCATCTCCATCAAGACCAACTGTCGATTCTCAAGTGCAAATTTTTGGGGCATTCTAGTGTTCAATAATCTTCCACCTCCAGACCACGAATGGCATACACGCCATCCTAACTCTCTCGGTTCAAGAATATTGAACAGGGGCAGCTGTCATACCCCAAAAATTACCCATCATTTTTCCTAAAAAAAAAAAAAAAAAAAAAAAAAAGAACGAAAAAAAAAAAACGAAAAAAAAAAAAAGAAAAAAAAAGAAAAAAAAAAGAAAAAAAAAATTTAATTAATTAATTAATTAATTAATTAATTAATTAATTAAATAATTAAAATAAATATATAAATAAAATATAACAAATTATTTTGGACTTGGGTCTCCCTCATTCCAAGTCCATTACCCACGAAATTAGTCTATAAATACTGAAGTTTCAGTAGGGGGAGTGAGACTTGGAGTTTACACTGGGAGATTCACTGGAGAAAGAAGGAAGAGAAGCAAAACACTCTGAGGTTTCCTTGGAACAAAACCTTGAGGAAAAAGAAAGAGAGAGAACAGAGAAGGACGGATAGAAACTTTGGCATAGGAACCCTGCCTACCCGGAGAATTCAGAGTAAAGAAACCCTGAAGGCAGCCCATCTGCACCGAAGCCATCGCCGTCCAATTCTCGCTGCCTAACTTATTCCGATACTACAAGTGGTCAATCCCTTCAACCTTGAATTGGCAAACAGGTTTGCGTATCTCTATTGTTTATACTTTCAATTGGCCATATCTACATATATAATGCATCATGATTAAATGTTGATATATAATTTGCTTTCGTATGGGAATTTAAATATGCCTGAATACCCTGAATGTTTGACCATGTTATTCCTGTGATAAAATGCCATAAAATTCAAAGTTCCTAACATGGGGCTGTTTTCAAATTCAAAATCCGTGGCCTTCGCTAGGCGAGGCAGAGGCGAACGAGACAGTACCTGATTCTTCTAGTCTGTTTTTTTTTTATGTTTTTATCATAGCCATGCATTATTCATCCTATCCTATTTATTGTTGTGATATTTCTCCGGTGTAATCTTCGATTGCACCCTGATTTGGTGTTCTGACATGTTTCTTTTTTTGAGTTTCGTAAAGGTTCACATATCCCAGGAAAAGGTTATTGGCTAGGTATTCCACTTTATTTGTGGGATACCCTTGTGGAGTTTCACCCTAAATTAATTTTTTAATGTATTAATTTCTAATGTATTAATTTTTTAATATATTATTTTTAATAATTTTAATGTGGAGTTTCATCCTAATTATATAATTAATTGTAAAACTTTGCCTTTGAATAAGTGATCTTGGACCTCTCTTTGTTGCCTTACGATTACGATATTACGGTCATGTCCCGCGAACGTGGGGATACCCTTAGCAAAGACCCTTCGGTTAAATCATCATAAAATAAATTATAGTCTCTCGGATGTTGCCTTCGAATATACAACTTTGTCCCTCGATGACCCTCCGATGTTGCCTACGGTTAAATGATGATAGTCCCTTCGAATGCTAAGGTATCCTCATAACTGTTGCCTTCAATGACCAATCGATGACCCTACGATGACCCTTTTACATTCAAAGGATAAAATTACTTATTTCTCAATAATAAGGACAGTTTTACCCTCATAAGGATAGGAAATGCCCGTAAAGACCTTGGGTCGGTATAACTCTTAATTGCTGGCTCACAACTTAAAACATTTTTTTTGCACCTCACACCTTTCAAAATGCCTTTAGAAAATCACCACTTGGTATACATTCATACTAGAATCATTACCGAGTTATATTTTTCTAAACAATTTTCAAAACTAAAACGGGATAACCACTTTGTATACATTCATACAAGAATCATTACAAAGTTAAATTCTCTTTTCAAAACAATTTTCCAAACAATTCACAAACACTTTTTTAGACAAAAATAATATAAGTGATCGAGCAATTAAGAGCCCATGGATAACCATGGATACAAAGGGTGCTAACACCTTCCCTTTGTATAATGTACCTCCCGAACCCAAAATCTAAATTAAGGTCTTTCCTGTTCTTTTCCACCTTTCCTTATTGGATAAAAGAAAAGTCGGTGGCGACTCTTGCTAACTGCGACATTGCGATAAAAAACACAAAAAGTCCAGTTCACCGTATGACATAATCAATTAAAAATGCATAAAAATAACCTAATTGAATTAAAATCTCAAATAAATCTCAAATCAATTAACAAATTGATGAGAATATTTTTCATAGGTCCATCATCATTCAAAGAGGTTGAGAAAATATTTTTGTATTTTTTGAATATCAAAAACTATTTAAAATGAATTAAAAATAACCAGAAAAGAGAAAATTCATAAAAAATATCAAATGATAAAATAAAAAATTTAAAAAATCATTTTTAGAAACTAGAAATTAAAAGAGAAATAATGCAATTGGTCTCACATTTTTTGGACTAATAATGAATAAGATATGATTTTTTTGAAATGAAATGGAATAAAAGAAATAAAATGAAAATTAAAATCAGAAATAGAAAATAGGAAAAACGTGAGGCGTTGGATATAAGCTCATTAATTGAGCTGGCGCATCAAACGGTTCCCAAGCGCGCATCCACCAAACACGCTAGTCAATGCAAAGCAGGTAGCCATTAAAAAAGTCATAACAAGAGATGGTCCAGATTAGATCTGGAAACGAGATTTAAGGGCTGTGGTTTGATCTGGGGCTGGGACGGTGGTGTACACCACCGTCTTCTCCGGCGAACTCATCAGTGCCGGTGAGAGTTGCAGACATGGCAACCTCAACCAAATGCCACGATCTATACAGGAATGGAAAGCTGGGGTGATGTACATCACCCCTGTGCCATCTATTTTCGCTCTAGACCTCCATAGAAAGAGAAGTCAGAGGTTGAAAATCATGGTGTTCATCTTGAACTTAATGGTTTTTCAAAATTCAAAGCATAAATCAATTGCCTCTGATGAGAGGACTTCAGCCAACCCAATAAATGCAAGAAAACAACAATAGTCAAGGTGTTTCGAAGAAGAAAAGTTTGGATATCCACCTCTGAAATATGGATCTAGAAGGCACGAATTCTCTTAGCTATTGCTTGCAGTGTGATCTAGGGATGAAGATGAAGCAAGGTCAAGGAATTATGAGTCTGAAAATCAACCAATGAAGTTGAAATTAAGATCTGAAAATTTGAAAAGAAAGTGAGAATTCCTTTAAGTGAGGCTATGGAGGGAGTTGTGCAGCATAACGGGCGCCTTCAGGTTGCTCAATTGTGAAGCCTAACACTCCTATTTATAGCAATTGGCAAGGCAATGCATGAGCAAAGTGTGTGCATGAATGAAGAGGGCCTCCATGCATAGGCCTGTACAGGCGCATGGAGGGCCCAATTCTCATTGCAAATGAATGCTGGTATCACATTTAGGTGAAATGGACATGCATAAATGATGTCATGAGCTTGTGCAATGAGTTTGAATTAAGTTTCCAAAAATGTACCAAAACTTTATCCTCTTCGAAAATGCCACCTCCAAAAATAGAACATGGCCTTATGGGTAATGGTTGGAAAGATATTGACATGAGGATCAATTTTTATTTTGAACAAAACTTAATTTGAAATTGGGAAATTGATAAAAATTGATCATAAAGTGCAAGGTGTAAAACATGTGTATGTGAAAATTTCCAAAATAGGCCAACTTCAAGCCCTTCTGTTTCAATGATGCAAGCTCCAAATGACAAAACCTTCAACATCAAAGTTGTATAGATTTTCAAGACAATCAATTTGGACTCAAATTTTGCATCATTAGGATTTTTTATGAGAATGTTATGGGCACTTGAAGTTGGACTTTTTCACATTTCAATGCCTTTGGTCCAAAGTGACCTATAATATTTTGCATTATCACATGTATTTCTTTTAGGATTATGAAAATTTGTTCAACATAACAAATGAAATAGGAATCTTAAACTTTCCAATTCATTTGATCCCACCTCAAAATCATGAAAAATGAATGAGTTATGTTCTTGGGAAGTTGACCCAAAATTAGGGTTTCAGTCAAAATGACCTATAATGTTTTGAAATGAATGATGACCTTCCAAGTTTCAAATGGATTTTTGATGAGCATGAAAGTTTTTAATATGGTTATTAAGAACATTTTCGCTCTTGGGGTCATCTCCATTTGACAAACACATCAAAAGTTAGGTCTCAATGTACTTCAAAATAGTCAGATGAATTGACTGATCAACTTCTCAAGTTCATGCCTCAAATATTGATGAATTAATGATTGAGGGTGCTCAAATAAGCTCAAATATGCATGAAATGATGAATTTAAGAACTTCCATTGATTGTATTTGACCATGGGTTGAGGTTGCTTCATGAGCAAGGCACATTTGATGCACAAATGAATTAGGGTTTCCTTGGGAAACAAGCCTCAAGCCCTTTGGTTTGCTTTGATCAAAATGATGAATTGAGATACTTGGGAGGCATATATGATTGATGATAGATTTGGGAACCATTGTCATGCTTTCTTTCACCTCCACCTGGCCATATTAATGAGCATAGGGTCTCTTAGGAGCTTTAGATCTTATGATCGCTCAAGCTACAAAACAAACAAAGTTAGTGACATATTTTTGTGATTTTGGTTAGTAAACAAAGTAAGAAAAGAAATAATATACAATTCAAACATGCTTGGTGATCTCAAACCAACTCACAAGTGTCCCCACCCAAAGGTTAGGAGCCAAGATGCTATGATCCTTGAGGCAAGATGCAAATGAAATGTTATGATGCCATGAGGGATCTTAGGGTCAGAATTGGGGTCTTACAATGAATACCTTTGAAGCTTGGTTTATCCATCATCCTTTTGGTGATGACGATCCGAGAGATCGTAGGGAATTACTATCATCCTTTTGGTGGTGGCAATTCCTTATCCCACTGTCATCCTTTTGGTGCCAGAAACCTGTTCAATTTTTGTTAATACCTTAGGATTGGCATTAATTTTAGTAAAACAAATAATGTAATCACCTCTGTTGTTTTAATATGTTGGGTTGAAGAAATTCAACATCTGGACCAACATGTCTTGTACGATGTCACGACATCAGGTCTGTGACATCGCACTTGAGTAGAAAACTAAATTAATTAATTCAGTATATATTCTGGGATCAGCAAGGATATCTGGTGAATATCCTAACTCCCATGTGGAGGTCTTGAAGACTCAATCAGAATATGTATAGGCTCTAAATATGGAGATATATATGGAGAGAGTTTAGGAACTTGAAGACCTTGTTTGTAGCAGAATTTTTCTGCTGAAGTTGTAACAGCAAAGAACAAGTCTGCTGCGACTTCTGAAGGCCCAAATCCAGTTGGGTGATTAGGTTATAAATAGCTGATTGTAATCTAGTCTTTGTAAGCCTCTTAGAATTAAAATTTAGAGGTGTGTGTGAGGTAAACCTCCCAGTCTGTGGGAAGGTTACCATGTGTTTCTCAGTGGTAAAAGCTGAGAGTATTTGTAACTCAAAGCCTGTAGGCAAGAGTGATTTTGTTCTTGAATGAAGCTGTGAAGCAAGTTCAAGGTGTGGTAACATTACATTGTATTTGTAGTGATAGGAATGGAAACTGGAGGTTTCTATCTAGGAGTTCCTAGGTATAGATTGCATTGGGTAGGGATTAAGTGAAGAGTTGTAAACGGGTGAGTTTAACTCTGAATTAATACTGCTAATAGTGGATCTTCTTCCTGGCTTGGTAGCCCCCAGATGTAGGTCATGTTGGACTGAACTGGGTTAACAATTTCCTATGTTTGTTTTCCTTCTGCATGTGTTTTTGTTACTGTCATAACTTAGCTGATATTCCAGTCAGCTTACCAAGATGATAACAGACCTGGTATATAACCTTCTGTTTGAATGTCAATCAGAATGTTGTAACATTCATCAGTGACAGTGTATACTGAACAATAAGCATGTTAGGTTCTGTTCAGTATTTATTTAAGTCTGTTCTCTTCCAGGATAACAGACCTGGCCGAAGGATCAGTGTGAAACTGTTAAACTGGATGGTTGGACAGTTGATACTGATGGTTGATACTGAAGTAGAGACTAGTTGGTCTTTTACAGTACTGCAAACTTAGCACAACATGGTTCCAGGAACATAACAGAATCAACATATGTTCTGACTGTCGAACTGAATGTTGTGACATTCATTCTCAACAGCATGTGCTAAAGTGTAGGATGATTGGTTTTTCTGTTTAGGTATTTTTCTCAGGCTATTCTTCAGGGATTCAACAGCTGAGCTAAAATCCAGGAAACCAACTGCTAACCTACAATTAATAAACCTAACAAATAACCTAGTTGTTAGCAATCTAATAAGTGGAAATTAGATTAAAGTGTTCAACCATTAATTCAGGAAATACAAGTAAAAGACAAACACACAGGAACTATGTAACAGATGATGTCCAAAATCAACAGTATGACATCATGCTGATAACAGTGTAAGAAAACAACTGAAGTGAGTGCCAGGATTGATCTCTGTTGAGTCCTTCTCCCTGATGCACAGAATCAGGTGTTTATCCATTCTAGGGTGACATAGAATGAGATGTCGTGACATCTGTGAACGTGTGCATATTAGTACAGTGGTTAATAACTATCTTGCTGTATTAGTTACAATGTTGGATCAGATGTCATGACTTGGAGTAGAACATCTGAATTCTGACTACACCAGAATTTCAATTTTAATATCACCATTGTCCTTGTGTCAATAATGACCTCTGTATGATTTGAGTGTCGACTCGAGGGTTGGTAATTATTTGACGTTCTACCCTTAATGCCTTGGTGCTGTTAGAATTCATTGCATTTTCTTTCTGCATTTCTCCATTGCATTTCAAAGGACAAAATTTGGGTCTTTTCGTATTTAATTACCTTCCACCACGAATGTATGAACACCGTTGTCATTCTTACCTTCTAGTTCAAGTTAATTAAATAGGGGTAGCTGTCATACCCCAATTTTGTCTAGACATTTTTAAATTTACATAAATTTGATGTCATTTTTCATTTGCATCATATGTACAACATGACATACATGTCATAATGAATAATACCTAAAATATCAGTCAGAATAAATTATTGAAAATACAGACAAATTGGTTAAACCATTTCTCAAGAACGTACAAAATCAGCGGGTAAAAAGTTTAAAAATCAAAATTGCAGATGCCAGTATTATTAATCTACGATTCATGTAGTTTAACCTAGTGTGCTAATTATAATTTTCAGCGACTTTTTCAGTTGCATTTTGACCCATCTGAGCCTTTTAACTGATGACAATTTATTTCAGAATTGGAAGAAACGCTGTATTTTTTCTATAAGTATATTTCATGTTGATCATTTTAGTGCATCCGATTTATTTTTCGAGCAAATTTTTTCTCGACTTTTATTTATTTTTGGTCATTTTATTTTTGTTCTTTTGTCAAAATGTTCAAATTGAATAAATAGAAATTTCCATGTCTTCATTCTATTTTTATCAAATTCACTTTAGAAATAGTGAATTCTATTTAATTTAATTGATTTAAATTATTTTAAATCAATTAAATCATTTAGAAAAGATAATTTTGACATTTTAAATCATTTGTCTTTCTTTGGTCTAATCTTAGCCATCAATTTTAAATTAATCAAAGGTCCATGTTGTTTATCCGTTTTTTATTATTATCCAATTTAAATTAAGATTTAAAATATATTAATAAAAAAAATAGAAAATAAAAAAATATCTCTCTCCCTCTCATCTAATAACAGCTCACGCTTACTGATTGGGATTGGAAAAAGACAAAAAATTTGATTCCTCTCTCTCTCCAAAGGACACATGTCAAACATGGAAATAGAGGATAAAAAAAGCGGTTGCTTTCCTAAACCTGGTGGAATCCAATGACCACACGTTACACCCACTAATTTCTCTCTCTCACACATTAAAGAAGGCAAACGAAAAGCTGAAAGAAAAAGAAAAAAAAGAAATTGGAAAAAACACTCTCATGACTCACTCTCTCTCAACGTTAACAGAAAAAAGAAAATAAAGGACTCTCTTCTCTCTCTCTCGGGCTTAGAAAATAAAAAAAACAAAAAAGCCTCTTCTTCACTCCACCCACTTCCTCGCCGCTATTTCTTCATAACACCGAAAACACACCCTAAACCTCCTTCCGACGGTATCACAACCACACAACCTATCATCAACACCGTCACTCACAATCCCTCCGTTTTCATTCTCCACCCAACCTTTCCGCTTTGCCGCTCACCACCACCTTCCATCATCTTCCACGACAACCACCCGTCTAAACCACCTTAAATCGGCAACACACCTTTGTCGTCTGTTCCGTCACAATGCCGCAACACTTTCCTTTCACCGCCGTGTAAAACCTTTTCCGATCCGCACGATATCCACCCACCAAACCCTCTCCATTTTCCATCCGGTGACCACCGAAAACCCTTCTATCTTCTTCACTCCGAAGAACTTCATCGCTACCGTCCACGTCCGCGTGAGACCCTTCCATCGGCCACGACCAAGACAAACGGTGACCTCTAGTTTCCGCCGGAGCAACAACAACAGACATGGACGGGACACTTTTAGTCCACCACGGTTCAGATCAACCCTATGAATTTTCTTTGTTGAGTTTTATGGTTATGTGAACTCAGCTACTCGTTATTCATCCCCTGCTGTCATGAAAGTTGGTAACTTGCGGTCAAATATCTTTCTTGTGCCCTCACAGATGTATATGGTAATCTTCACTCATTTGAATGTGTAGCGGGGTATTCGTTACCATTAGAGATATTGACTAAATCCAAGGTAAATCATACAAGTCGAGTCGCCACCTCACTTCTATTTATCCAAAGGAATGGTTAGAAAGCGAACAAAAACCTAAAAGTTTTAACAAAAACTAGTAAAAGAGAAACAGAGATCTGGGTAAGGGGGTTGGTTATGTAATGGAAAGGTGTTAAGAACCCAAAACATCATAGGTACTCCTAGGGAGCCCTTTTCATACTTGTTGTAAGGTTGTTGTTTTGTGAAAGTTTATTTGTGCAAACATGATTGAAGGGGTGAGAGGAGAATATACAAGTTTATTTACATTTTGTGTTTGGATGGATAAACCCATTGCCTACGTACCATCTTAAAAAAGATTAGGATCAAAACCTCGTAGTTCGGGGTAAAAATCTCAAAATGAGTTGGTGAATTGATTGGTACAAAAGCCTTAAGGTCTTTTGTTATCAAAGGGAGAAAACTCAACCTAAAACCACAAATCCACCATGTGAGGATAACTTCAACATGCTAGTGAGGGGTTAACCCTATAATAAGCATGGAAGACTCACTGTCCATCACTAAGGATATAGGTGAGTATTATATCTACCTCAAGGATAACTCAAACCTAATAGCTAAAGGTTATGAAAAGATTTGATTAAGAAAGTGGCCATTGGAGCCACAAAAAGTCATTTGAATGGGTTATATTTACCAATTAGAAGTATATACAAAAAAAATGGTCAAAGTTGACTTAAAAGTTCAATTCAAAATAAGTGTTATGAAAAGAAAGTTTGAAAATCAAAAGCATAAGGCTTAGGTTTCTAATGTTTGAAAAAGAAGTGTTAAATGTTTGCACAAAAATCTTGGCTTGGGTTAGAGTGGAGAGAAGAAGAAGAATGGCTAAGTCCTAAGTAAAGAAAAAAGGTGAGGGATAAAGAAAACAAAACCACAATGGAGTTCCTCTCTTGAGATCATATGGATGATCCAAGTAGCTCCCATCCTTTGGAATAAGCAATTACACAAAGCATAAATTCAATCAATCATCAATCAAATGAACTCTTGGAAAGACTCCTCAATGCATCTTGGATCTCTCTCTCTTAGAAGCTTATGGCAATGGTTCCCCAAATTCGAATCAAGGTGGAATCCCTAGCACAAGAACACACACATCAAAAGTTCCATGAAGTAAATCAGGAATGGACAAGAGTGAGTTTAGAGACTTGGTCCTTTTAATCCATTTTCATCATTAAGGTCCTTTTACTCCAATTTTGCATAGGGAATGTCCTAGAGACTAAGTCCATTTCTCCATTTTTGCATAGGGAATGTCCTAAGATCTAGGTCCAATTCTTTGCATTTAGTTCTCAACAATCAAAACAAAACACAAGCACAATAGTATATACACAATTATGTGCTCAAGTGAGCAAAAGACAAATGGCATTAACATAAACATGTGCTCAAGTGAGCAAAGGGAAAAAGCAAATGGATAATATGTGCAAGAATAGTAAATTGCATAAAAGTAAAGATCAAAAAGTAAATGTTAATTGTTAATGGTTAGTGTTAGTAGTTAGTGTGCCATAAGGAAAATTTAGCGCTATGTTAAGCAATCGTAATTGGACTTATGTAGAAGTCACAACTATCTGAGGCCGGTCAATAATAATATAGGCAACAACACAAGTTAGAAGTCTTGATTAGTGAACCAAGTTCCAACAACTTGCCATGCCAAAAAGAAAATGAGAATTGATCTTGTATTGGTTTAAGCCTTTTGCATGATTTAGAAAATAACCTATCCTTAATGCAAAACCATTCACTTGATCAATTGATCAAGATGAATTAGATTTGAATCAAGGATGATTAAGTCTCCCTAATCAATGCCAACTTATCAACCTTCAACTCATTGAATAAAAAGGAAGAAGAAAAAAGAAGAAGAAGATGAAGAATGGATAAGGAAATGGAAAGATAAAAAATGCATAAGATAAAATAACATGTACCAATCCATATGTATTGACCAAATGACATTGAAAGTCAAAGTCAAACAATGAGAAATCAGAAATGAGATGAAGATTGGAGTTCAAACAATAAGCAAAATATTTTGGCATTTTTTAATATTAAAATAAACTTGAATTAAAAATAAAAGAAAGGTCAAACTTCAAAATCACTTCAAATCAACCTTGAAAGGTCTAAGTGATTTATCCTAAGTTCAACAAGGTCAAACAAAGTTTGACAAAAAATTTCAGCATTTTTAAAAGTCAAAAACTATTTTTAATCAATTAAAAATGAATAAAAATAACCTAATTGAACTAGAATCTCAAATAAATCTCAAATCAATTAAAAAATTGATGAAAATATTTTTCATAGATCCATCATCATTCAAATAGGTTAGGAAAATATTTTTGTATTTTTTGAATATCTAAAACTATTTAAAATGAATTAAAAATAACCAGAAAAGAGAAAATTCATAAAAAATATCAAATGACAAAATAAAAAATATTAAAAATCAAAATTAGAAACTAGGAATTATTTGGAGAAGAATGCAATTGGTCCCATATTTTTTGGATTTAAAATGAGAGAGATATGATTTTTTGAAGTAAAAGGGAATTAAAGAAAATAAAATCAGAAATTAAAAAATATGGAAAATCAGGAAGCGTTGGATCACGTTCATTAATTGACGTGGCCAATCTGATGGTCCTGAAGCGCGCGCTCATGGTGAACCTTGGTCAAGCGCGTCACACAAAGAATTAATAAAAGTCATAACATCCAAAGGCTGAGATTGAATCTGGAGATGAGATCCAACGATCCAGATTCAAACTGGCAATGGACGGCCACCGAAGCCACCTTCTTCTCCGGTGAGCTTCCAAATTCCGGCCAAATTTGCAGGTTTTCAAACCTTCACCATTTTGCATGATCCTTATACCAAAATGAAGCTGGGGTGATGTACATCACCTCTGTAACCTTGAATCACACTCAAGATTCCTATAGGTTGAGAAATCTGAGGTGGAAGATTCAGGTATGAAAAATGCAGATCAAAGAAAAACAAAATTGAAGCTACCACTAGCTTGTCTCTCAAGTGAGGACTTCAGAAAACACTTTGGCCAGGCAAATAGATCAAAGAAATGAGAGATTCGAAGCAAATAAGTTTGAACAACAACCTTTGAAGTGCAGCTTTACAAGTCTTGATCCACTCCAAATATTTTGTGCAATGTGTTCTTGAGGTAACAAGGAAACAAGGCTTAGGAATTTAAATTCAGAGATCAACAAATGAAGTTGAAATCTGAACTGTAAAATTGAAATGGAAAACTCAGAATTCCTTTAATGGAGGTTGGGATTTCACTTGTGCAGAGCTTCAGGCGCCATTAGGTTGGTTTTTGAAGAGAATGAAACATGCTATTTATAGCCAAGGCTGATGCAAGCAAGGAGAAAATTCGTGTGCATGGAATTTGGACTCTTCATGCATGGGCCTGTACAGGCGCGTGCAAAGCCCAAAAATGGATGAAAATGCAAGCTGAACTCAAATGCCAATAGTTTGGACGTGTGATTAGAGCTGCATTGGCTTGTGCATGAACTTATGATGTGAATTCCATAATTGAACCTAAACATTCACCTCTTCGAAAATGCCAATTAGAAAATCCAAACATAAGCATGTGGGTAATGGTTGGAAAGGTATTGATGTAAGGAACAATTGTTATGTTGGGCAAAAATCCATTTGAAGTGTGGAAATTAGTGAATTTTGAGTTTAAAGTGTAATGTTCAAAACATGTCAAGGCAAGGTTTCCAAATTTGGCCAATGTTCAAGCCCTTCTGTTTTGATGATGCAAGCCTCAAATGAAAAAACCTCCAACATAAAAGTTGTAGATCTTTTTAGGACAATCAAAATGGAATTAAACTTTGCATCATTTGGATTTTTGATGAAAGAGTTATGGGCACTTGAAGTTGGACTTTTTTGCCTTTCAATGCATTTGGCCCAAAAGGACCTATAATGTCTTGCATTATCACATGTATTTCCTTTGAGATTTTGAACTTTTTTTCAACATAAAATTTGAATTATACATCTTAATATTTCCAATGCATTTTATCCCACCTCAAAATCATAAAAAATGAATGAGTTATGTCTTTGGGAAGTTGACCCAAAATTAGGGTTTCAGTCAAAATGACCTATAATGTCTTGGAATGGGAGATGACCTTCCAAGCTTCAAATCAATTTATAATGAACATGAAAGTTGTTCATATTGTCCTTAAGAACATTTTTTCTTTTGGAATCATCTCCATTTTTGTCGCAACCCGAAAAATACAGAGGTGCGAAAAAAACAACCGGCGAGAAAAGAAAAAGACAGAAGAGTCGCCACCGTGCGTTATTTATCCCAAAGGCGGGAAAGGAAACGCTCGAAGTAAACCTGGAGAAAGGAAAGGAAAAGACAAGGTCTTGCAACCAAATCTTGGGTTCGGGAGTCGGTTATGCGAAGGGAAGGTATTAGCACCCCTACGCATCCGTAGTACTCTACGGGATCCACTCTTGTTGTTTCTTGTCTAAAGGGTGTGTGTTATATCTAATGTACTATTTACTAAAAGGGGGGTCAAAAGAAAATGACTCGCACGGATGTCGCATCCACTGCATACGTATCTCATCCGAATATGAGAATCAGAGTCTTCGTAGCTCAGCTACCTATGGGTTAAGGATAAGTGTGCTCGCTAAGACATCGCGTCTTATGCCTACGTATCTCATCGGGAATGAGAATCAGAGCAAAACGTAGTCCAAACTAACTACGGGAATGAGGGTCTCGATTGCGGCTAGGGCAAGAGAAAGGGAAGGTCTCGATCGCAACGAGGGCGAGAGAAAGGATCGCAACGAGGGCGAAAGCAAACAAGGATTAGTTGTTAGTCAAACTCGACAAGACATCGCATCTTGTGCCTACGTATCTCATCTGAACATGAGAATCAGAGTTGCCGTAGTTCGGCTCACGCACGCCAAACAAACAAACACACAAGCAGGCAAACATGGAGCCTGAGTGCCAATCACTGGACTTACATCAGCATCCGAACCAAAACACACACAAAAAGGCAAACGTGGAGCCCGAACGCCAATCACTGGACTTACATCGGCATCCGAACCAAAACACACGCACACTGGAACCCGAATGCCACTCGATGGACTTACATCAGCTTCCAAGCACACAACAACCAAACAAGTTAATAGGGAGTCGGGAACTCGAGCCTATAACTGTCAAGCACACACACAAAAAGAAAGAAAAGTGTGAAAAAGAAAAAAAAGGGTGCCCGGAGAGATCTCGCACGATCTCCTGCCTACGTACCTCATCTGGTATGAGGATCAGGGCGACGTAGTTCCCCTTAATAGGGGAAAGGATGAACACAAACTAAAAGAGACGCTGAGACGTCAAAAGAAACAAAAGGTTGGAAAAAAGAAAAAAGGGCGCCCGGGGAGATCTCGCTCGATCTCCTGCCTACGTATCTCATCTGGTATGAGAATCAGGGCGACGTAGTTCCCCTCCATAGGGAAAAAGGACTAGCCTAACCAGATAACAGAGGGAGACACAACTAGGGAGACTACGACTCGAGCCTAGATGTTATCATGCAAAATCATCCCTAAGTTAAGGTTTCTAGCTAACTTGCACAAGAAGCAAGCCTATCCTAAACATGACTTGCACAGGAAGCAAGTCACACCTAACCTAACTTGCACAGGAAGCAAGCTAAACTAAACCTAACTTGCACAGGAAGCAAGTCAAACAAACACACAAGCACAGGTAGCACACACTATATGCAAGCAATGGGCTCAATCAAAGTTAGGTTTTAGTCGAGGGGTCATATCAACCTCAACAAACAAACCACTGGAACTGGGTAGTGTTAGCTCTTAACCTTGCCATTGAGGGGCTAAGGTGAAGCAGATGAAGGGTGAGTGAAGATAAGACTTCACAGCTCTTATCCCTGGCCTGGGAGAGCTTAAGACAAGAATGTGTGGGTTCAGAAAGGGGGAACCCTTCTACACATTTAAAACTGACTCAACTGTATAATTGTACAAGATCTTGGGTTTGTATCTGCAATGCATCAACACAGTGATGTGAGCAAAGCAGATGACACACAGAATAACAGGGGATAGATTGCATATCCCTTGGGTTCTGCCAATTGCCTCTTCACTTAGGAGGTCTTTGACTCTATACAAGGACAAATGTAAACAGTCACAAACATTGCCTCTTAAGGAGGACTTCAGACAGGTGCCTGGCCAAGTAACAGGCCAGGTCTTCCAGACTACATGAAGATAAGAAATTATACCTCAATGCAAATTGCTCTTAAGCAAAGCAAAGCAAAGTTCTTAAAGAACTATAAGCAACTAAAAGTACCAAATCTGAAGTGCAATGTCGATTCAGGTGTTGTTTGGTTGTTTTGTGATAAAACAGATGAAGCTTCAGGTTCCAGATGATGAATAGAGGAGGGAATTTGGCTCAGCAATGTTGGAAATAGCTCAAAACCGAATCTGCCATGAATGAGCTCTTGTTGCAACAGTAGCTTTTCTTTGCTTCCAGTTGTGATATGGTGTTTTCTACAGCTCAAAAAATGATGGTATATGATGACAAAACCAAACCAAGCTCGAGTTCTTTTGAGTTTTTCAGCAAAAATGCAAAATGAAGAAAAGAGGTTTTGAGAGCAAGAGAGTTTTCTGTTTGTGTAAGAGTGGCTGCTAGGGTTGTGTTCAGCAGAAAATGCAGTATACGTATGCTGTTTAGTGTGCTAAGCTTGATTAGTTTAGGTGGTAATTGGAATTTTGCAAATGAAGGTGTTTTTTGCTAATTTGAGGATTTTCACTTAAATGGCAAGGCCTGTGGTTACAGCTGCGAAAGTGGGTCTTGTACACACTCCAAATATGATTTCTTAGCAATTTCAATTGGCAAAATATATTGGAAAGGCTTAAATTGCAAAATCACTTTTTCACCTCACTTGAAATAATTCAAGTCACTTCAAAAAGTGCCATTTTGATTGGTGAGTTTTTGGTAAATTGTGATGACATATTTGGAAAGAGGGCATCAAATGTGACTTGTAGCAAAAAACCCCACCCAATTTGACCAAATGGTTTGGAAGATATGCCACTTTGAAGTTCAAAATTTTTTGAGAATGATTTGATCATAACTTGCCAACCATTCATGGGAATTGAGTGTTCTTGGACTTTTTGAAAATGGGAGAACAAGATCTTCAACTTTCATGTTGGGAAAAAATTCATTTGAAGCTTGTATCATGATGTAATTTTGAGGATCAAGACTTTCCATTTTTGGCAAATTCCAATTACAGGTCAACTTTCTATTTTTGGAAATTTCTTGTTTGACTTCAAATTCTTCCATGATGATGTTTGACATGTTATATGAGGCCTATATGGACATGAATGAACCCCTTCAAACCATTTCCCACCTTGAAATCCATAAAATCAGGCACAGTTGACCACAGTTGACCATGGTTGACTTTTTAGGGTTTCTGGTGAACTGAGCCATGACTGATGACTTCTGGGCACCCAATCTTTTACCAAAACACTTCAAAAGGACCCCTAGGTCATGTGAACATGTTGGACCAACCCTAGGGCCTTGCCTCAAAGGAAAATGCACTGACTTGCTTGATTGACTGATCTCCTGACCAGTTTGACCTAATTCTTCTGAATGGCTTGCACTTGGGCAAAAGGGACAATGCAATGTTATGCAATGGACTATGTTAATGTTATGACCTAATATGAGAATGTATGTGCAAAGGGTGGGTGCAAATTTGAGGTGCTACAGCTGCCCCTATTCAATCAGCTGGGAACCCGAATGGACGAGAGCAACGACTGTCATACTTTCAGGGTAAACAGGGATTGAATACTAAGAATCGTAGAAATTTGCACTCTGCTGGGAAAATAATTAACAACGCCCGTCAGGATCGGCGAAGAAACAGTCTTGAAAGAAAAATCCGTCTGGAACGAAAAAAGAAATCGGCCTGAATACCGAAACAGAAACGTCGACCTGGATACCAAAATAAATGGTAACACAGGGATAACCATGGCCTGAGCGCCGCTCGTCAGTCTGAATACTGAGCACCGGAACATGAGAATATTGATGTCGGTCAAAAAATCGGAAATTGGCCTGAACGCCACTTCGGTCTGAATACCGGAAAATTGGCCTGAATGCCAAAAGTACATCGACCTGATCGTCGGAAACTTCTTCGATCTAAAAATCGGAAATTGGCCTGAATGCCACTTCGGTCTGGATACCGGAAAATACTGGCCTGAATGCCACTTCGGTCTGGATACCGGAAAAACTGGCCTGAATGCCACTTCAGTCTGGATACCGGAAAAACTGCCCTGAATGCCACTTTGGTCTGAATACCACCTCGGTCTGAACACCGGAAAATTGGCCTGAATGCCATAAGTACATCGACCTGATCGTCGGAAACTTCTTCGATCTGAAAATCGGAAATTGGCCTGAATGCCACTTCGGTCTGGATACCGGAAAATACTGGCCTGAATGCCACTTCGGTCTGGATACCGGAAAAACTGGTCTGAATGCCACTTCGGTCTGGATACCGGAAAAATTGGCCTGAATGCCACTTTGGTCTGAATACCACCTCGGTCTGAACACCGGAAAATTGGCCTGAATGCCATAAGTACATCGACCTGATCGTCGGAAACTTCTTCGATCTGAAAATCGGAAATTGGCCTGAATGCCACTTCGGTCTGGATACCGGAAAAACTGGCCTGAATGCCACTTTTGTCTGAATACCACCTCGGTCTGAACACCGGAAAATTGGCCTGAATGCCATAAGTACATCGACCTGATCGTTGGAAACTTCTTCGATCTGAAAATCGGAAATTGGCCTGAATGCCACTTCGGTCTGGATACCGGAAAAACTGGCCTGAATGCCACTTCGGTCTGGATACCGGAAAAACTGGCCTGAATGCCACTTTGGTCTGAATACCACCTCGGTCTGAACACCGGAAAATTGGCCTGAATGCCATAAGTACATCGACCTGATCGTCGGAAACTTCTTCGATCTGAAAATCGGAAATTGGCCTGAATGCCACTTCGGTCTGGATACCGGAAAAACTGGCCTGAATGCCACTTTGGTCTGAATACCACCTCGGTCTGAACACCGGAAAATTGGCCTGAATGCCATAAGTACATCGACCTGATCGTCGGAAACTTCTTCGATCTGAAAATCGGAAATTGGCCTGAATGCCACTTCGGTCTGGATACCGGAAAATACTGGCCTGAATGCCACTTCGGTCTGGATACCGGAAAAACTGGCCTGAATGCCACTTCGGTCTGGATACCGGAAAAAATGGCCTGAATGCCATAAGTACATCGACCTGATCGTCGGAAACTTCTTCGATCTGAAAATCGGAAATTGGCCTGAACGCCACTTCGGTCTGGATACCGGAAAAACTTCATGTCTATCAGCATCGACGAAGATAACAAACAGTGATACGTGAGCCGGCACGCATGCCAAAGACCCAAGCTAGGGATAACAATCGAAAGATTGACCAAAGAGTGCATGAGATATATTATCTGTAGCCGCCAAAATGTAGATAATACACTCGCATGGAAGATTATCCATAACCGGGTTGTAGGTTGTTAAATGAATAATCGACCGAAAAGAAAGGCATTAGGGTACCAGGACCAGGCATGCAAAAGATGACCAATCAAAAGTGGATAAAGTTGCTAACTCGGAGCAAATACCCAAAAGAAAGGGGAAGACCTACTGGGGACAATACTGCTTGATCAGGGCAAGTATCCAAAGGGGACAAGACTATCAATACCACAAAGAGGGGATTACATCTACCGGTTTGTAGGCAGAAAACCACAGAAAAGTAACCAGTCATCGACCAGGATGAGCACAAAGGGTTAACTCTGCTAGGGGATGAAAGTGGGATTTTACAACTACCAGTTAGTAGGTAGAAAACCACAAAGATAGGACTTACAACTACCGGTTCGTTGGTAGAAGCCACAAATTCCGCTGAGGATGAGATGAATGAGTGCCGGTTAGCGAGCGACTACTCATTTATGCCCTAGGGAAGCACGGGAGACAGCTAACAGGAAGCCAATTTAGGATCGATCCAAAAAGGCAGACTGAAACAGGACTCATCCTAATGAGGGCAGAACTCAATAGGGAAAACCCATCCCGTTAGGGAGGGAACGGAAACAACCGTCATCCACGAGGATATAACTCAGTGGGGAGCGCAGAAGGAAATGATAGACACTTTCTGCTTAAGGGGTAGACTCTACATGGAGAGATCAGACACACCCACTGCTGCTAAGGGAATGGACCCAAGCTTGCAAGATGCTGCCAACTTCAGGGAGTAACACTGCTGGGGATACCCACTCAACTAAAGAGTCACTTGTTGGGAAAGCACCAACCTCTCAACCATGCTGATGAACCCAATTCTGAAACCGATCCAATGGCGCGATGCTAAACTCTTTCCAACAACCCAAACTCGGCTGGTCACCACGGCCTAGGGCTAATGGGTATGTTTGCAATGTTGATGCATGAGTTTTTTTGTTTTACACAATGCCCCATGATCATGGAAATGCTATGCACTAATGATGCAATATGCTATGCTTATTGTCGCATCACGCGAAAAACCGGCGGGAAAACAAGAACAACAGAGCCGCCACCGTGCGTTATTTATCCCAAAAGAGGGAAAGGAAACGCTCAGAGTAAACCTGGAAAGAACATGGTCTCGCGACCAAAGAGAATGGGTTCGGGAGTCGGTTATGCGAAGGGAAGGTATTAGCACCCCTACGCATCCGTAGTACTCTACGGGATCCACGCACAAAAGGAAGGAAAATGGTTGCTAAAACACTGCTCAAAACACACACACACACTGGCTGAAAGAGACAAAAGGAACTGACTGAAACTGACTCGGCAGGATGTCGCATCCTGGGCCTACTTAGTCTATCAGGCATAGACATCAGAGTCGAAGTAGTTCGGACCGGGGAAACGACACATGCTCGCTAGGATATCGCATCCTATGCATACGTATCTTCTCGGACGAGAGAAGAATCAGAGCATTCGTAGCTCGGCTGACGCGCACACAAACAAACACAGGCAAAGGCAAACGTGGAGCCTGAATGCCAATCACTGGACTTACATCAGCATCCGAACCAAAACACACCCACACTGGAACCCGAATGCCATTCGATGGACTTACATCAGCTTCCAAGCACACAACAAAACAAAACAAAGACACAGGCGCCTGGAGAGATCTGCTCATCTCCTGCCTACGTACCTCATCTGGTATGAGGATCAGGGCGACGTAGTTCCCCTACAGAGGGATAAAGGACTAGCCTAACCAGATAACAGAGGGAGACACAACACTAGGGAGACTACGACTCGAGCCTAGATGTTATCATGCAAATCATCCCTAAGTCAAGGTTTCTAGCTAACTGGCACAGGGAGCCAGCCTATCCTAATCATGACTTGCACAGGAAGCAAGCCACACACACACTTAACTTGCACAGGAAGCAAGCCAAGCAAAACCTAACTTGCACAGGAAGCAAGTCTAAACTAACCCTAACTTGCACAGGAAGCAAGTCAAACAAACATACAAGCACAGATAGCACACACTATACACAAGCAAGTGGCTCAAACAAGGGTTAGGTTTTAGTCGAGGGGTCATATCAACCTCAACAAACAAACCTCTGGAACTGGGTGAATGTGCTCTTAACCTTGCCATTGAGGGGCTAAGGTCAAGCAGATGAAAGGTGAGTGAAGATAAGACTTCACAGCTCTTATCCCTGCCCTGGGAGAGCTTAAGACAAGAATGTGTGGGTTCAGAAAGTGGGAACCCTTCTACACATTTGAAACTGACTCAACTGTACAATTATACAAGATCTTGGGTTTGTATCTGCAATGCATCAACACGGTGGCGTGAGCAAAGCAGATGACACACAGAATAGCAGGGGATAGGTTGCTTATCCCTTGGGTTCTGCCAATTGCCTCTTCACTTAGGAGGTCTTTGACTATGTACAAGGACAAAATTAAACAGTCACAAACATTGCCTCTTAAGGAGGACTTCAGACGGTTGCCTGGCCAAGTAACAGGCCAGGTCTTCCAGACTACATGAAGTTAGGAAGTATACCTCAATGCAAATTGCTTATACAAGCAAAGCAAAGCAAAAGTTCACAAGGAACTGAGCAACTAAAAGCACCTGAAACAGTCAAGCAGATGTTAGTATGCAACTTCAAAGCAAAAGGAAACAGACATTAACAGTTAATCAGAAGCAAATGGATGTGCAAGGCATAAGGCTTAGGCATGTGAGCCAAGCCACCTACAAAACAAACAAGTTATACAATGATATTTAAGCAAGCTCAATCAAAAAGAATTGGTCTCATTGGTCATTTGTTGGTCAACCTGAAAACATGAGCTCAAAGATGAGTAACAGGACCACTAGGACAAGCCTAGGGTCAAAAAGGAATGAAAAAGTCAAAACAGCAAAGGGCAAGCATCCAAAATCATGTTCAAACAATTAAGAAACACAACCAATTGGGTTCACATTCATATCAATCATCATCATCATTTCATGAACAATTTAGGTCAAAGTGTTGCAAACAGAAGCTCATAGAAGTCAACAGCAAGACTTAACTCAAAAGCAATCTCAAACATTTCCAAAAATCATCAAATAAATCATGATCAATCTTAACACATAGCATGGTAAGCATGTCAAATTTCATCTCATTTGGACAAGTGGAAGGCAGTCAATGAAAATCAGAAAGTCAAAGCAATTTTGAACATGCTCAATGAAGTCAACCAATCATGCATCAACTTGAAAAATCATAAGTCAGAGATGGTGTATGATAAATGAATGGGACCAAAACCATGGCAAGGATGAGGATGTCTAGTTATCTCATGTAAAATTTCATGTCCATCTAATAAAGTATGAGAATTTCACAAATGAAATGGGAACATGTGTCACAAAAAGTCAACATATGACTAAACAGGGGAGAAAATCTCAAACAATTAGGAAATGCCACAAATAATTCCAAGAAAATTCACATGTAAACTAGACATACAAGAGTAGGTTCATGCAAAAAATCAGATCAATTGGAGGTCAAGAAGCATGGTATCAAAAATCATCAAGTTGGACATCAATGGTGTGACACAAATTGTCACACCCTAATTCAAAAAATCATATCTCACAAACCAGCAATGATAAATTCACAAACTCTACACCAAAATCACCATCAGTGTGTCTAGTTTAAGCACAAAAAATTTGGGAGCCATTGGACAAAGTATCACCATTTCACAAATGTTTTGGCAAAGTGTACAAAATGTGCATACATGTCACAAACCCTAATACCAATTAAAATCCATTGATCACAAAATTCTGGAAAAATTATGATAAAAAAGTAGAGATCGTGATGAACACAACACAAAAAATCTCATTAAATTTGGATTAAAAATGAACAAGTTATGGATTTTACAAGATTGGTGATCAAATGAAATAAAAAATTGCAAAACAACATGGATTAATGGGTCATGGGGTCCGGGAATGGCAAACTTGTAATTTCCCGGACCTTTTAATGAAACGCGGTGCTTAAGGTTACAGGCGTGGCAAGCTGCTATTGGCTGTATGGCCCAGAAACATGGAAAAAACATGCAGGGCACGGTTGGGAAGATCAAACACGATCTTGGTATGGAAAATTAGGTTTTGGCCATGTTCTTCATTATTTTTCCAGATTTTTCCAGCAAGAACGAAGTGTAACCAAAATCCACAAACAAGGTATCATCGTGTTCATCTAACTGAGTACATCAACATGACAACATCCATTTTCATTAATTTATGCTAACAAGAGAGAACCAAGCAAAGACACATTCATATGCCAAACTTTAAAACCTCATAACTTCACAAATACTCAACCAAATCAAGTGACTCAAAGCTCAAAATACTCATGGCAAGGGGATCTATTTAATGTATATCATGGTTTTGGAAAATGAGAGATTCGATACCTGGCCAAATTTGGAGAACAGTCGTGATTCTGTTGCTTTTTCGTGTGTTTGGCTTGAAACAGTTACTCTAAAACCCTCCTAATGATGAATGGTGAAGATGCTTTAGCCTGCAACAGCTTGGAATGGCCTCAAACAACTTCTGCCATGGATGATGTCTCTTTAAAACAGCAGTGGAAAAGGAGCTTCCAGTTGGAAAAATATGGTTGCAACAGGTCCACAATGTTGTATGGATGTTGTATTAAGCAAGGCAAGGTTTAGTTCTTTGGAAGTTTTTTGACAGATTTTGAGAAATGCACAAAATGAGTTTTTGAGAATATGAATTTTCTGTGTGCAAAATGATGGCTGCTCCTGCTAATAGGGTCCTCAATTGACAGAAAAAATGATGAATAATACTGCTCTGTTGTGGTACAAAGGATGGTTCATGAAAATATGGAGTAGAGTGGGTGAAAGTGTACTTTTGGCCAAATTTCAAGCAACTAGGTGATGGCTATGTGTACTGCACAAGAATGGGTCTCCAACAAGTTTTAAATGCATTTTCAGAACATGTTTGATTGGTAGAATTGGTTAGAAATGATTATTTTGAAAAGTCAAAATTCCACTCACTTGAAATTAATTAAGGCAAGTTCAAAAATGCCATTTTGCATGGTGATGTTTTGGTGCATGAGGATTACATTTTTGGAAAGAGGGGATCAAATGTGACTTGTAGGAAAAAACCCCACCAAATTTGGCCAAATGGTTTGGGAGATATGGCCTTTTGAAGTTCAAGAATTTCTGAAAATGATTTGATCATAACTTACCAACCATACATGGGAATTGAGTGTTCTTGGACTTTTTGGAAATGGGAGAACAAGATCTTCAACTTTCATGTTGGGCAAAAATTCATTTGAAGCTTGTATCATGATGTAAGTTTGAGGATCAAAACTTTCCATTTTGGGCAGGTTTCAGTTACAGGTCCAGTTTCCATTTTTGGAAATTTCTGATCTGGCCTCAAATTCTTCCATGATGGTGTTTGCCATGATATATGAGGCCTATTTGGACATGAATGAGACCTCTCAAACCAAATCCAACCATCAAAACCATAAAATCAGACACAGTTGACCAAGTTTGACTTTTTAGGGTTTCTGACTGATTGTGCATGGACTGATGACTTCTGAACATCCAATCTTTGACCAAAACACTTCAAACGGATCCCCAAGTCATGTGAACATGTTGGATCAACCCTAGGGCCTTGGCTCAATGGAATTTGTACTTGCTTGCTTGACTGACTGATCTCCTGACCAGTTTGTCCTAATTTCTTGATTGGCTTGCACTTGAGGCAAAAAGGACAATGCAATGCTATGCAGATGGACCATGATATGCTATGACCTAATATGAGAATGTATGTACAATGATAGGTGCAAATTTGAGGTGCTACAGCTGCCCCTATTCAATCAGCTGGGAACCCGAATGGATGAGAGCAACGGCTGTCAGACTTTCAGGGTAAACAGGGATTGAATACCAAGAACCGTAGAAATTTGCACTCTGCCGGATATGATACAAGAAGAACCACGTCATTTACCGATGACGCCTGCAATTGACAACTTCAGAAAGGCGGAACCATTTACCGATGGTTAGAAACTAGGAACTTGATATTTACCGATACCAACTTCAGCAAGACCATTTACCGATGGTGGCTGGGAAACAACTCTGATGTAAAAGGAAGCAAGACCATTTACCAATGGTGGCTTCAAAGAAACTTGACATTTACCGATATCAACTTCAACTTGACCATTTACCGATGGCTACTGCAACTGGGGATCCGATATTTACCGATATTGAAGAAAACGGGGCCATTTACCGATGGCATCTCCACTTGAGGAGGAACATAATCTTTGTGGTGTAATCAGACAAGACGTTTACCGACGACTTCTGGGGATCTTGATTTTATCAACAGGGAGACAAAGCATGACCAGACATTTACCGATGACTGGGATGAGACTCGATGTTTACCGACATCGAAAGATGATGTTTACCGACATCCAAAAACGACCAGACATTTACCGATGACCGGGAATGAGAAATTTATTGGGGAGAAAAACAAATATTTGCAACTGGAAACCAGACAGGACATTTACAGATGACTCTACTGGGGATTTCTAGCTGGGGACTATCAGACATTTACCGATGACTGTAGAAAAGACTCGATGTTTACCGACATCGAAAGATGATGTTTACCGACATCAAAAAAATGACCAGACATTTACTGATGACTGGGGAGAAAACCCGATGTTTACAGACACCGAAACAATGGTGTTTACCGACACCAAAAATGATGACCAGACATTTACTGATGACTGGGGGAGAATACCCGATGTTTACAGACACCGAAACAATGGTGTTTACCGACACCAAAAATGATGACCAGACATTTACTGATGACTGGGGGAGAATACCCGATGTTTACAGACACCGAAACAATGGTGTTTACCGACACCAAACAAAGAAACACACGCGGGTGCTAGTATGACACTTACCGGTATCACAAGAACGACATCTTAGATATGTCAAGGCAAGGTTGACCACTTGCTGGGGGTCTCACTGGGGAGAAACAAACTTTCTGTCACCAACGGGTGAGGTAATAAACCTCTGTGGGGATATCAATCCTGAATGCTGTCAAGAGCAACTGTAGCAGACTTGCTGTGCTGATGTTGAATGAAATGATCCGCCTCTGCCGGGGATACGGTCTGGTGAGGTTAACACATGAATGCATATGTTTGAATTTTTCTATGGCGTAATGCTCCATATTGAATGGGAATGCTACGCAGTTTGAGGATGCAATGATCACTAAAATGCAAAAATGCAAAAATGATGAAAAACTCCGGCTGGGGAGCCAAAACTGATCGGGTACTCCAACTCTGCGGGGAGACTCTGCAGGGAGAGCAACGACTTCTCACTCATGTTGGAGAATAGCACTGCTGCTGGGGAAAGGTAAACTCCGCTGGGGATATCCTTCAGTCCACAGATAGGATAAATGTTGGAGATAAATTTCAATGACCCTGCCTCACTCGGGAGGAAATCGGCAAATACAGGCCTGCTGGGAATAGGCAATCCTTAGATCTGTTGGGGAATAGAAGGCACTATCCACAGACGTCTCCGCAGGGGAACATAGCTCTGATAGCTTCCAAACTTGCTTGGGGAAAATATCTGCTGAGGAAACGTCCTCACAGATGCCAATCTGAAAAACAGCACAACAAAATGCCCCCAGGGGATACATGGACAAGATACGCTCAAGTGTCCTCAACATTCAAAATGATTTTCAAATGTTTCATCATCCTGCAAGCTATTGTTTAGCCTTCATGTTCTTATATGCAATGCTTATCAAAAATTCGGACATTTTTGCAAACAAAACAGTAAAAATAAAAACCAAAGAGCTATTTATCTGAATAACGACTTTTATTGATTGAAAATGTGCCTGAAAAGGCAAATACATTGGGAGGCAATTCCTAGAAAGAGGTAATTGCGCACAAAAGGAAAAATCTATCCTAATGGCAACGTGAACACGGCATCCACTATTTCCCAATTCTGTTATAACTCACAGATCATCAGTTTTCCTCCCAACTCCTTGCTTTCTGAGAAGAATGACTGGACGGATCACATCTTTCGAGATGGCAGACGACAAAGCTTGATGAAGTACAGACAACTCAGACTGTAGTCTTCGCTTTAATCCCTCTTTTGGCTGGATCGCCCTTTCGGGTTTTCAATCCACCGGGATACCCATTTTTGCCTAAGCCGCCCTTGCGGGTTTTCGACTTACCGGGTGTACAAATTCTTTTCATTTTATCCCTAATTTTTGCCCGAACCTTTTCTTTCTGTTTTTTTGTTCACCGGGATGCCCATTTTTGCCTGGACTCTTTTTTCTTTTTGTCCAGCGGGTCAATTTATGCGAAGTATTTTTTGACTACATCTGAGTTAACAGGAGACGGAAAATCTTCACCATCCATAGTTGTAAGCATCAAGGCTCCACCGGAGAATACCTTCTTCACAACATACGGACCTTCATAATTAGGAGTCCACTTGCCCCTGTTATCTGCACCGGGAGGGAGGATCCTCTTCAAAACTAGATCACCGATCTGATAGCTTCGAGGACGCACTTTCTGATCAAAGGCTCGCTTCATCCTTCTCTGATACAACTGTCCATGACATACAGCTGCTAGCCGTCTCTCCTCGATAAGGCTCAACTCGTTAAACCTTGTTCGAATCCACTCGGCTTCGTCCAGCTTGACATCCAATAAAACTCTCAGAGAAGGAATCTCCACTTCAACAGGTAGGACAGCTTCCATACCATACACAAGGGAGTAAGGGGTTGCCCCGGTCGACGTACGTACTGAGGTACGGTACCCATGCAAAGCGAAAGGCAGCATCTCATGCCAATCCTTGTACGTAACGACCATCTTCTGCACAATCTTCTTGATATTCTTGTTTGCCGCTTCTACAGCACCATTCATCTTCGGTCTGTAAGGAGAAGAATTGTGATGTTCAATCTTGAAATCTTTACAAAGCTCTTTCATCATCTTGTTATTGAGATTCGAACCATTGTCAGTGATGATTCTCTCAGGAACTCCATAACGACATATGATTTCTTTCTTGATGAACCGGGTAACCACTTGTTTGGTAACGTTAGCATAGGAAGCTGCTTCCACCCATTTGGTGAAATAGTCAATCGCAACCAAGATGAAGCGATGTCCATTCGAAGCAGTAGGCTCAATCTTCCCAATCATATCAATGCCCCACATGGCAAACGGCCAAGGCGAATTCATGACATTCAGAGGGCTTGGTGGTACATGCACCTTATCAGCATAGATTTGACACTTATGGCACTTCCGAGCATACTTGAAACAATCGGATTCCATAGTCATCCAGTAATAACCCGCTCTCAACAATTTCTTAGCCATTGCATGTCCGCCGGCATGAGTACCGAAGGAACCTTCATGAACTTCCTGCATTAACATGTCCGCCTCGGGTCTGTCCACGCATCTGAGCAAGACCATGTCAAAGTTTCTCTTATACAACACATCATCCTGATTCAAATAGAAGCTTCCAGCTAGCCTTCTCAGGGTTTTCTTGTCATTCTTCGACGCACCTTCAGGATACTCCTGAGTCTTGAGGAAGTTCTTGATGTCATAATACCACGGCTTCTCATCAATCACAACAGACTCGGCTGCAAACACATACGCAGGCCTCTCGAGTCGATTCACCGCAACATGTGGCACATGATTCCACCAATGAACTTTGATCATAGACGACAAAGTAGCCAAGGCATCAGCCATTTGATTCTCATCCCGGGGGACATGATACAACTTCACCTTCTTGAAGAACGTCAGTATTCTTCTGGTGTAATCTCTATACGGAATCAAATGCGGCTGATTCGTATTCCAATCTCCATTGACTTGATTGACCACTAGAGCGGAATCTCCAAATATATCAAGAGTTTTGATCCTCAGATCAATGGCTTCTTCTATCCCCATGATACAAGCCTCATACTCAGCTTCGTTGTTGGTGACGTCAAACGTCAATCTGGCAGAAAAAGGTATATGAGCACCTTTAGGATTGATCAATACTGCCCCAACACCGTTACCGTTCATATTCACAGCCCCATCAAACATCAGTGTCCATTTGTCATCCGGATCCGGTCCTTCCTCGACAAGAGGCTCTTCGCAATCTTTCATCTTAAGATACATGATGTCTTCATCAGGGAATTCAAACATCATAGGCTGATAATCTTCAATCGGTTGCTCGGCGAGGTAGTCTGACAGAATACTACCTTTGATGGCCTTTTGTGACGTGTACTGAATATCATATTCTGTTAGAATCATCTGCCAACGAGCAACGCGTCCGGTGAGAGCTGGTTTCTCAAAGATGTACTTCACTGGATCCATCTTAGAAATCAATAAGGTAGTATGGTTCAACATATACTGCCTCAGTCGGCGAGCAGCCCAGGCCAAAGCACAGCAAGTTTTCTCGAGCAGTGAATATCTTGTTTCACAGTCGGTAAACTTTTTGCTAAGGTAGTATATGGCATGCTCTTTTCGACCAGACTCGTCATGCTGTCCCAATACACACCCCATCGAGTTCTCAGTCACTGACAGGTACATTATCAGAGGTCTCCCTGGAACTGGAGGTATAAGGATTGGAGGTTTCTGTAAATACTCTTTAATCTTGTCAAAAGCTTTCTGACAATCATCATTCCACTTGATCGCCTGATTCTTTCTGAGCAGTTTGAAAATTGGTTCACACGTGGCAGTTAGGTGAGATATGAACCTTGCAATGTAGTTCAACCCCTAAAAACCCACGGACTTGCTTCTCCGTTTTCGGTTCAGGCATCTCTTGAATAGCTTTGACTTTTGCTGGATCAACCTCAATCCCTTTCTCACTGACAATGAAGCCTAAAAGCTTCCCTGATCTCACCCCAAACGTACACTTGTTCGGATTCAACCTCAGCTTGAACTTTCTCAACCGGTCAAACAGCTTCTGCAAATTAACCAGGTGCTCCTCTTCTGTCTGCGACTTCGCAATCATATCATCTACGTACACTTCAATTTCTTTGTGCATCATGTCATGAAAAAGAGTCGTCATTGCCCTCTGATAGGTAGCACCAGCATTCTTTAGCCCAAATGGCATCACCTTATAGCAGAACGTGCCCCAAGGTGTAATGAATGTCGTCTTTTCCATGTCCTCTGGCGCCATCTTGATCTGATTATATCCAGAGAAACCATCCATGAAAGAGAATACCGAGGATTGAGCCGTATTATCAACCAATACATCAATGTGAGGTAATGGGAAATCATCTTTCGGACTCGCTCTATTCAAATCCCGGTAATCGACACACATTCTGACTTTACCATCCTTCTTCGGCACAGGAACGATGTTGGCCACCCATGGGGGATAACTTGTAACAGCCAAAAAACCTGCATCCCACTGCTTCTGAACCTCTTCCTTGATCTTAGTTGCCATGTCAGGACTCGTTCTACGAAGCTTCTGCTTGACCGAAGGACATCCTTCTCTAAGAGGTAATCGATGCACCACAATGTCTGTATCTAAACCAGGCATATCTTGATATGACCAGGCGAATATCTCCACATATTCTCTCAGCATCTCAATCAGCCTCCTCTTGACAGAGTCCTCTAAAGCAGCCCCAATCTTGATTTCTCTTTTGGCGTCCTCAGTACCCAAATTAACAACCTCCAACTCCTCCTGATGAGGTTGGATGACCCTTTCCTCCTGCTTCAGCAATCTGACCAATTCTGCAGGAAGTTCACAGTCTTCCTCACTCTCCTCTTCAGCTTGGTAGATGGGATTGTCGAAATCATACTGAGCCATAACAGAACTGTTCATAGTGAATGCCATAAGATCGCTTCTGCATGTTTAATGCTTTGTTTTAGAAAAAGAGTTCAATAAAGTCACAAAAAACAAAAACATTGCCATTTTTATTGTTTTTGAAAAAGGATGAAAACAAAAAATAGAAAGACAGGGATCACAAAGTTTGATTTCAAAAAATGTCCTTCATTAATGATAATCATTAAAACATGATGAGGCCCTACAATGAATCACTACGCCTTGGGCAGATCGTAGGATTTTCATGCAAAATGACAAAACAACAGAAAATTACTCTGTCAGAAGAGTAACTTGAACCACTTCTTCAGCCGTCCAGTTGTTGATAGACCCCCCTGGTGCACACGGGCGAACCCAGTTGTCCAAATCACAATCACTGTCACAGTCTTCACTACCGGTTGCAGAGACGTCGCCATGATTCATCAGCCCAGCGCTGGTAAAGGTACTCGGACCCGCTTGACCATTCTGCTCTGCTTGGAGAGGCTCATAACCAACGCCAAATTTGTCTTCTTTGACAGGCAAGTCCACCATCTTGCCCCAGCCTTCAGCTTTGCCAGAATCAACAACCTCCTTAGCCTGCTTGTAAGAAGTAATTGAAGCACCTGGCTTCCTCTGCTCAGCGTACGCCACTTTCTCAAGAGCCACAGTCTCAAACGCCTGACATAAGGTTTCGTGGATCTCGCCATCCACCTCAACATATTTGAACGAGGATAGATGACTCACCAGAATCTCTTCTTCACCGCACACAGTCACAATCTGACCGTTCCAGACATACTTGAGCTTTTGATGGAGAGTCGACGAGACTGCCCCTGCTGCATGAATCCATGGACGCCCCAATAAACAACTATAGGCGGGCTGGATGTCCATAACATAGAAGATGATATCGAATACCTCAGGACCTATCTTCACAGGCAAGGTAACTTCCCCACACACAGAACGTTTGGATCCGTCGAAAGCACGAACGATCAGGTCACTGGGAGTAAGCACAAACCCTTCCACATCAATCTTCTTCAGAATCTGCTTAGGCAACACATTCAGCGACGACCCGGTGTCTACCAATACGTGAGACAACACTGCCCCCTTGCACTCCATGGTGATGTGCAAGGCTTTGTTATGGTTTCGCCCTTCAGGCGGTAAGTCCAGGTTGGTGAATCCTACACCATGCCTGGTGCTCACATTGGCCATCACACCCTCCAGTTGATTGACAGAAATCTCCTGAGGCACGTAAGCCAGATTCAACATCTTCAGCAAGGCATTACGGTGTGCCTCAGAGCACAACAACAGTGAAAGTATAGAAATCTTGGACGGAGTTTGATTCAACTGATCTACAATCTTGTAGTCACTCTTCTTGATTATTTTCATAAACTCCTCCACGTCCTTCTCAAATGACCCCTCGGGCGCTTCCTTCTGGACAGGCTCTTCCTCAACCACAGCTTGCTTACCCTTTGCTTTGGCGAGAGCCTCAGCATTATTGTCCCTCAAAGGCTGCGGTGCGAACAGACGACCGCTTCTGGTAAAACCTCCTGGACCCCCTACATTATCCACAGCCGGACCAACAGTTGCAGGAACTCTATTCGGTAAACCAATTGTCACTGGAGTTTGATTCACTGGTCTCGTCTGACTTTCAGCCCTTCTGTAACTGCGGTGAGCATTATCATACTTCCACGGCACGGCTCTACTATTCTCAACAGCCCTTCTTCCAGACGCAACGATAGTAGTTGGAGCACTGATGGTTACAGGCACGGAAATGGTAACTGGGGTACCATTTGTTGCAGGTGCACTAACGACCCTTTGTCCACGTCCTTCAGACGGTTTAAAGTAAATGGTGATAGTTGACACTGTTCCACGATCTTTTACAGCCCTACTGAATTGCAAACAACCCTCATCCATCATACCCTGGATACCGGCCCTTAACTGGTCGCAACCATTCTCAGATTCTGCACAGCCCAAACAATCCTCATCACAGCCCGAGTAGACACCCCCATTCAGCAGACGGCCCTTCACAACTAGCAGAGAAGTCTGAACATCATCAACATTAACAACCAGATCTTCAGCTTCTTTCCCCTCAATATTGTTCACTCTATGCCCACCATGCTGAGGCATAGGGTTGTTTACGACGTTAGGCACTGGAGCGAAGTTGATTGCCTTGGCATCGATCAAATCTTGGACCTTGTGCTGGAGAGCCCGACACTTCTCAGTATGATGCCCTGGTGCCCCAGAGTGAAAGTCACAACGGACGTTGGCGTCGTACCCAGGAGGCAATACTGTAGGCGGAGCCATTGTACGCAACTCAACCATCCCCAACCTGAGTAGTTCGGGCAGCAGTTCGGCGTACGACATGGGTAGCGAATCAAAACGTCGATCAGGCATCCTTTGTCTGGGCTGATACGGACGTTGCTGTTGTTGTTGTTGTTGTTGCGGTTGTTGAACTCTTTGTTGTTGTTGTTGACGAGGTTGAGGTGCCGGAATGGTTACTGCAGCAGCTTGACGGTATTCAATTCTGTTCTGATCTCTGCGGTGTTGAACAGCATTAGTTTCACCCTCTCTTCGACGAGGTGCCCCAGCAAACGGCTTCTTAGAAGAAGAGGAACCAGCATCTTGGATCTTCCCAGTTTTAATCAAGCTCTCAGTCCTCTCTCCACAAATGACAACATCAGAAAAACTACCGAATGGGCAGCTCCCCATCCGGTCCATAAACACACCCTGAAGAGTACCGATAAACATATCTGTCAACTCCCTCTCCAGCATAGGGGGTTGAACTCTAGCAGCCAGTTCACGCCACCTCTGGGCGTACTCCTTGAAGCTCTCATTGGATTTCTGACAAAGACTCTGCAGCTGAGTCCGGCTCGGTGCCATGTCCATGTTGTGTTTGTATTGCCTCAAAAAGGCCTCACCCAGATCCCTCCAGCAGCGGATAGAATCTCTCTTTAATTCCATGTACCAGTCCAAAGAAGCCCCAGATAGACTATCTTGGAAGAAATACATCCACATCTTTTCATCATCGGTATACGCAGAGATTTTTCGATAATAAGCCTGCACATGGGTGCGAGGGCAAGAAGTACCGTTGTATTTATCGAAGGACGGTGCTTTGAACTTGTAAGGGATTCTCAAACCTTCCACCAACCCCATATTGGTAACATCAAAACCGAGAGAATTCTGACATTCCATAGCTCTAATTTTCTCAGCAAGGGCATCAACTTTACGATCCCTCTCATTAACCCTTCCCAGAACGTCTTCGTCTTCACTGAGCAGAGAAAACATATCCTCTTGTCTGTCAACAATCGGAACAGGATTACGGGCCGGGGCACGGACTGCTCTGGCATTAGCGGCATCTGGAGCAATAGGTTGACCGTTGATTCGAATACCCCCCAACTCATCACCTACAGCATAGTTGTTGATGGGTACAGCAGCAGCAACATTATTATCATTGACCGGGCCTCCCTCTGGCGGAGCATGGTTGACCGGTGGAATTGCAGCCTCTTGTCTCTGAACCATGGCTCGAAGTTCTTCTTGACCTTGTGCAACCCCTTGCATCATATTCATAAACTGGGCCATGTTAGCCTTCATCTCAGCCAACTCAGCTTGAACTTGATCCATACCTCTCTGTTGATTCAGTCTTGTTGAGTAGCGGTGCGGACGTTGATCAGCTATCCTGCCTGAACAGGAACCAAGAGTGAGAAGTCACGACCAAGAACACCTGTTATGCAAAATGATATGAGTATGGTGCTAATGATGCGTATGATGCACATGATATGTTCATTCCTCAGGCATTCAAAGAGCCTGAGTCATCCTCAAAAGATGGCAACCTGCAGCAAGAACAACATAGAAGCACAGAAACAACATACACAAGAGTGATGAGTACAAGGTGAAACCAACAACCTCATCTATATGAGTAACAGGATCATACAACAAAGTCGACAAAGAAAATCCAAACAATCGGAGTACAACAATGAATCCCATCCAACAAGCCTGGAGGTGATTCTCAACATACATATCAAAGATACAAGCTAAGACAAACGGCCTCCCGGAATGAGAGTCTTCAAGTACTGACACTGGTCTATCAACAGGTCACATTCTGAACATTCTGGCAAAAGAGTGATCTTCTCCTTCAGTTGTCGTCTAAGCTCTACCACTTCTCCTCCAAGGTGGTTCTCTGATGCCTGTCTCAAGTCTACTTCCTTCTTCAACTGGATGTCTTTATCTCTGAGTTGCTTCTCCAAGTCTCTGATCTTCTTCTGATAGCTGGCCTCAACCCTCTGCAGCCTCAAGCACTCCCGGTGTTCTGCATCTAACATGCTCTCCATCTCCTCGTAGGATCTCTTCTTGCTTCTCAGTCTGCTAGCATCTTCTTCTCGCACTCCTCTGAGTTGATGAGCCAAGTTCAACCTATCAGCTTTGGCTTTGTACAGCTCCATCTGGGTATCTTGCTCCTTCTCTCTCAAACGGCGATTCTCCATCAGGGCTTGCTTGTAGTGCTCCGCAGGCACACTCTCAGCAAGGATCAAAGGTGGTTGCTCCTGCAACGGCTCCATCCTATCGTAGGGTAACAACAAAGTTTCTACTCTCTCCTTGACCCAATCAGTGTAATCAGGCATAGCAACGGCAAACTTCTTCCCTAAGACAGATCCATCCTTCACACCAATAGACTTCCAAGCTCTCCCTATCTGCTCCAATCTAGCCGGGTCACTCTGCTTCTCAAAATACACACTTTCAGCTACCTCAGCCTCAAGTGGTCTTCCCTTCATCACAAACCCCAACTGGCGGAGAGAAAGAACCGGGTTGTAATTGATGCAACCCCTAGTCCCTACGAGTGGCACATTACGGAATCCTCCACAGCTCATAATGACGTTACGCACATCCATCCGGTAAGATTGCCATCTGATATCATAGGAGGTAAGAGACATAACCCTCTGAGTCCACTTATGCGTGCTCTGAGCATCCACAAAAGGTCCACTGACTGGCAGGAGAGACAAGAACCATCTGAGCAAAAGCGGGAGACAACACCTGATAGCCCCACCCTTACCATGCCTACTGTGAATAGCATAGTAAGTGTCAGCCAACAGAGTAGGAACTGGATTTCCTCCAATGAAAATACTGACTGCAGCATAGTCAACAAAATTGGCATACTCGGAAACAGGACGATCCCATAGATCATGACGGCCAACTGAGCATGAAAGGCTTCCCAACTTCCCTTCTCTGCTTCTTCTCTAGCTACCCTCAACAGAAACTTCAAAGGCAATCCTACAACATCCCCACTGGACTTCCAACTATCACTGACTTCCTTGATACCCAAATGGAGAGCTCTGGCAACAACTCTGAAATCAACCTCCTTGGGCACATCCAAGAAAGGAACCTGATACCGGACCGGGACACTCAGCAGAATGGAGTACTCCTCAAGAGTAGGCGCCAACTGATAATCTTGAAAGGTGAAACAATGAAGCTCTGGGTCGTAGAACTGTAGAAGAGTCTGCAACGGCACCGGATCGACTACCATCTTCAACAGTGTCAGAATATCTCCATACTGGTCAACAAACCCCTTCTGGTCACCACTGGTCATAAGGTTGCTCAACTCAATCAGAGGCGTCAAAGGTTCACGGTGAAAGCCGTAGGAACAAGTCTTCCGCTTCAACTCTGGGACTGTTGCCATCTCTATCAGTGAACAAGCTCTGGAATGTACCTGAGAAATGATATGCATGCAGGGATTAGTTTTTTTTTTCTTCCCCTCTTTTTTTTTGTATCCTTTTTTATTGCGTTTCTTTTGAAAAATAAATATGCTATGATGCAAATGATGCAGACTCGACTGGTTGGCTGGGTCTCTCAGAACACAGGATCAAAACTTCGGCTTGAACTCGGAACCACAAATTCATCTGAAACCCAAAGTCATCTGAGACCCCAAACTTCTGAACCAATAGTCACCAACAGGATCACAAGTCACCAACAAGTCACCAACAAGTCACCAACTGTACCTGTAATAATGATCATTCCCTCCCCACTCACGGGTGTCATCTAGGCCAGGGTAAGGTCGAGAGAAACGCAGCATAAATAACCTTTCGCAGAACATCATCATATACACACCCGAAGTATGTAACGATAATGTCCCACCAGGGTCTGAACTGCTCGTGATATCAATGTTCCGCTAAGTGGCGCAATACCACCCGCTTCCCATGAATCACTCTATTCCTAAGTATCCTAGATTTCACTCATGGCCTGGGTATTGGGCCTTTTACCTCATGTAACTCCCACCCCAACAGAGAGAAACAGACAACCAGCCAGATGAACAGATGAATATGAATGCAAACATAATTACAAACATAAATGCAAACAATAGACAATGAATGCAAACAGTAAATAATGAATGCAATAAATAAACACAGCACAAAGCAACCAAACCCTAACCTAGAGAGCGCTAGGAGAGACTCGCTTAGGGAAGATGGACCAGCATAGGTCAACTTCTCTATTCCCCAGCAGAGTCGCCAGCTGTCGCATCACGCGAAAAACCGGCGGGAAAACAAGAACAACAGAGCCGCCACCGTGCGTTATTTATCCCAAAAGAGGGAAAGGAAACGCTCAGAGTAAACCTGGAAAGAACATGGTCTCGCGACCAAAGAGAATGGGTTCGGGAGTCGGTTATGCGAAGGGAAGGTATTAGCACCCCTACGCATCCGTAGTACTCTACGGGATCCACGCACAAAAGGAAGGAAAATGGTTGCTAAAACACTGCTCAAAACACACACACACACTGGCTGAAAGAGACAAAAGGAACTGACTGAAACTGACTCGGCAGGATGTCGCATCCTGGGCCTACTTAGTCTATCAGGCATAGACATCAGAGTCGAAGTAGTTCGGACCGGGGAAACGACACATGCTCGCTAGGATATCGCATCCTATGCATACGTATCTTCTCGACGAGAGAAGAATCAGAGCATTCGTAGCTCGGCTGACACGCACACAAACAAACACAGGCAAAGGCAAACGTGGAGCCTGAATGCCAATCACTGGACTTACATCAGCATCCGAACCAAAAACACCCACACTGGAACCCGAATGCCATTCGATGGACTTACATCAGCTTCCAAGCACACAACAAAAAAAAACAAAGACACAGGCGCCTGGAGAGATCTGCTCATCTCCTGCCTACGTACCTCATCTGGTATGAGGATCAGGGCGACGTAGTTCCCCTACAGAGGGATAAAGGACTAGCCTAACCAGATAACAGAGGGAGACACAACACTAGGGAGACTACGACTCGAGCCTAGATGTTATCATGCAAATCATCCCTAAGTTAAGGTTTCTAGCTAACTGGCACAGGGAGCCAGCCTATCCTAATCATGACTTGCACAGGAAGCAAGCCACACACACACTTAACTTGCACAGGAAGCAAGCCAAGCAAAACCTAACTTGCACAGGAAGCAAGTCTAAACTAACCCTAACTTGCACAGGAAGCAAGTCAAACAAACATACAAGCACAGATAGCACACACTATACACAAGCAAGTGGCTCAAACAAGGGTTAGGTTTTAGTCGAGGGGTCATATCAACCTCAACAAACAAACCTCTGGAACTGGGTGAATGTGCTCTTAACCTTGCCATTGAGGGGCTAAGGTGAAGCAGATGAAAGGTGAGTGAAGATAAGACTTCACAGCTCTTATCCCTGGCCTGGGAGAGCTTAAGACAAGAATGTGTGGGTTCAGAAAGTGGGAACCCTTCTACACATTTGAAACTGACTCAACTGTACAATTATACAAGATCTTGGGTTTGTATCTGCAATGCATCAACACGGTGGCGTGAGCAAAGCAGATGACACACAGAATAGCAGGGGATAGGTTGCTTATCCCTTGGGTTCTGCCAATTGCCTCTTCACTTAGGAGGTCTTTGACTATGTACAAGGACAAAATTAAACAGTAACAAACATTGCCTCTTAAGGAGGACTTCAGACGGTTGCCTGGCCAAGTAACAGGCCAGGTCTTCCAGACTACATGAAGTTAGGAAGTATACCTCAATGCAAATTGCTTATACAAGCAAAGCAAAGCAAAAGTTCACAAGGAACTGAGCAACTAAAAGCACCTGAAACAGTCAAGCAGATGTTAGTATGCAACTTCAAAGCAAAAGGAAACAGACATTAACAGTTAATCAGAAGCAAATGGATGTGCAAGGCATAAGGCTTAGGGCATGTGAGCCAAGCCACCTACAAAACAAACAAGTTATACAATGATATTTAAGCAAGCTCAATCAAAAAGAATTGGTCTCATTGGTCATTTGTTGGTCAACCTGAAAACATGAGCTCAAAGATGAGTAACAGGACCACTAGGACAAGCCTAGGGTCAAAAAGGAATGAAAAAGTCAAAACAGCAAAGGGCAAGCATCCAAAATCATGTTCAAACAATTAAGAAACACAACCAATTGGGTTCACATTCATATCAATCATCATCATCATTTCATGAACAATTTAGGTCAAAGTGTTGCAAACAGAAGCTCATAGAAGTCAACAGCAAGACTTAACTCAAAAGCAATCTCAAACATTTCCAAAAATCATCAAATAAATCATGATCAATCTTAACACATAGCATGGTAAGCATGTCAAATTTCATCTCATTTGGACAAGTGGAAGGCAGTCAATGAAAATCAGAAAGTCAAAGCAATTTTGAACATGCTCAATGAAGTCAACCAATCATGCATCAACTTGAAAAATCATAAGTCAGAGATGGTGTATGATAAATGAATGGGACCAAAACCATGGCAAGGATGAGGATGTCTAGTTATCTCATGTAAAATTTCATGTCCATCTAATAAAGTATGAGAATTTCACAAATGAAATGGGAACATGTGTCACAAAAAGTCAACATATGACTAAACAGGGGAGAAAATCTCAAACAATTAGGAAATGCCACAAATAATTCCAAGAAAATTCACATGTAAACAAGACATAGAAGAGTAGGTTCATGCAAAAAATCAGATCAATTGGAGGTCAAGAAGCATGGTATCAAAAATCATCAAGTTGGACATCAATGGTGTGACACAAATTGTCACACCCTAATTCAAAAAATCATATCTCACAAACCAGCAATGATAAATTCACAAACTCTACACCAAAATCACCATGAGTGTGTCTAGTTTAAGCACAAAAAATTTGGGAGCCATTGGACAAAGTATCACCATTTCACAAATGTTTTGGCAAAGTGTACAAAATGTGCATACATGTCACAAACCCTAATACCAATTAAAATCCATTGATCACAAAATTCTGGAAGAATTATGATAAAAAAGTAGAGATCGTGATGAACACAACACAAAAAATCTCATTAAATTTGGATTAAAAATGAACAAGTTATGGATTTTACAAGATTGGTGATCAAATGAAATAAAAAAATTGCAAAACAACATGGATTAATGGGTCATGGGGTCCGGGAATGGCAAACTTGTAATTTCCCGGACCTTTTAATGAAACGCGATGCTTAAGGTTACAGGCGTGGCAAGCTGCTATTGGCTGTATGGCCCAGAAACGTGGAAAAAACATGCAGGGCACGGTTGGGAAGATCAAACACGATCTTGGTATGGAAAAATTAGGGTTTTGGCCATGTTCTTCATTATTTTTCCAGATTTTTCCAGCAAGAACGAAGTGTAACCAAAATCCACAAACAAGGTATCATCGTGTTCATCTAACTGAGTACATCAACATGACAACATCCATTTTCATTAATTTATGCTAACAAGAGAGAACCAAGCAAAGACACATTCATATGCCAAACTTTAAAACCTCATAACTTCACAAATACTCAACCAAATCAAGTGACTCAAAGCTCAAAATACTCATGGCAAGGGGATCTATTTAATGTATATCATGGTTTTGGAAAATGAGAGATTCGATACCTGGCCAAATTTGGAGAACAGTCGTGATTCTGTTGCTTTTTCGTGTGTTTGGCTTGAAACAGTTACTCTAAAACCCTCCTAATGATGAATGGTGAAGATGCTTTAGCCTGCAACAGCTTGGAATGGCCTCAAACAACTTCTGCCATGGATGATGTCTCTTTAAAACAGCAGTGGAAAAGGAGCTTCCAGTTGGAAAAATATGGTTGCAACAGGTCCACAATGTTGTATGGATGTTGTATTAAGCAAGGCAAGGTTTAGTTCTTTGGAAGTTTTTTGACAGATTTTGAGAAATGCACAAAATGAGTTTTTGAGAATATGAATTTTCTGTGTGCAAAATGATGGCTGCTCCTGCTAATAGGGTCCTCAATTGACAGAAAAAATGATGAATAATACTGCTCTGTTGTGGTACAAAGGATGGTTCATGAAAATATGGAGTAGAGTGGGTGAAAGTGTACTTTTGGCCAAATTTCAAGCAACTAGGTGATGGCTATGTGTACTGCACAAGAATGGGTCTCCAACAAGTTTTAAATGCATTTTCAGAACATGTTTGATTGGTAGAATTGGTTAGAAATGATTATTTTGAAAAGTCAAAATTCCACTCACTTGAAATTAATTAAGGCAAGTTCAAAAATGCCATTTTGCATGGTGATGTTTTGGTGCATGAGGATTACATTTTTGGAAAGAGGGGATCAAATGTGACTTGTAGGAAAAAACCCCACCAAATTTGGCCAAATGGTTTGGGAGATATGGCCTTTTGAAGTTCAAGAATTTCTGAAAATGATTTGATCATAACTTGCCAACCATACATGGTAATTGAGTGTTCTTGGACTTTTTGGAAATGGGAGAACAAGATCTTCAACTTTCATGTTGGGCAAAAATTCATTTGAAGCTTGTATCATGATGTAAGTTTGAGGATCAAAACTTTCCATTTTGGGCAGGTTTCAGTTACAGGTCCAGTTTCCATTTTTGGAAATTTCTGATCTGGCCTCAAATTCTTCCATGATGGTGTTTGCCATGATATATGAGGCCTATTTGGACATGAATGAGACCTCTAAAACCAAATCCAACCATCAAAACCATAAAATCAGACACAGTTGACCAAGTTTGACTTTTTAGGGTTTCTGACTGATTGTGCATGGACTGATGACTTCTGAACATCCAATCTTTGACCAAAACACTTCAAATGGATCCCCAAGTCATGTGAACATGTCGGATCAACCCTAGGGCCTTGGCTCAATGGAATTTGTACTTGCTTGCTTGACTGACTGATCTCCTGACCAGTTTGTCCTAATTTCTTGATTGGCTTGCACTTGAGGCAAAAAGGACAATGCAATGCTATGCAGATGGACCATGATATGCTATGACCTAATATGAGAATGTATGTACAATGATAGGTGCAAATTTGAGGTGCTACACTTATCTAAATGATGAATGCATAAACACACGTCTCCTCCAGAGACAACACCGGGGACTCCAGGAACTATGCTGAGGATCCTATAACCATGTCAACTTCCATCCTGCTGGGGAAAGACGAAACTTGCTGGGGATGCACTCCATCGAACCCAAACTGCTTGGAGATGCACAGCATAACGAACTATGTGGGGAAATGATCAGCCGCGCGGTGTTCTGGCGATGGCGAGATACCGAGACTCTGACTGGGGAGAGAATGGCGCTGCAAACCTATTGTTGGGGAAAGCGATAGTGGTTATGGCAACCATAATCTACGAGAGATGACTCAGCAGGGGGGGACCAAACGCCGATACGGTACCGAGGTTATGCTTCCAGGAAAGAGATCATCGATCTGGGATTGAAATCCTCGATCTGGCATCGAACTCTAGGGAGCAGCTGCTTCTGCTGGGAAGATACAGTCTGGTACTGTCAACTCTGCTGGGGAGTGTAATCTGGCACTGTTAACTCTGTTGGGGAGTGTATAGTCTGAAACAACCGCTTGGGGAGTACAGTAGTGAGAACCTGCTGGGAATCTTAAGGAAGTGCCCCGAGTGTACCTGTTCTGAATAGATGGTTCAGAGTACTTAAAATTTACAGCAATTTAAAATGTTCATTGTGCATGTACCTGTAAAGCCCTTATGTTTCATGATGCAATGTTTATCAAAAATTCGGACGTCATTTTTGCAAACAAAACAGTAAAACGAAAATGAACACAGAGATGTACTGAATAACATGATTTTATTGATTGAATGGCCTCTGAATAGGCATTTACATCAGGAAGCAATCCCTGGAAAGAGGTAATCGCACAGAAGATAAAAAACAGAAATTAATCTAATGGCAATGTGAAATGGATTTCTATTGGGTTCCAATTCTGCTATGACTTGCTCGTCTTCAAGATCCTCTAGCTGATCAGCCTTCGGAAAAAAAGTGATTGGACTGTTTCTATCCTTCGAAAGTTTCCAGTCATCGACATGAGATTCAGAACTAACTCAGAACGCAGTCATTCGCTTAATCCCTAACTTTTGCCTGGATCGCCCTTTTCGGGTTTTCAATCCACCGGGATACCCATTTTTGCCTAAGTTGCCTTTTCAGGTTTTCAACTTACCGGGTGTACTATCTTTTCATTTTAAATCCCTAATTTTTGCCCGAACCTTTTTCCTTTTCTTGGTTCGTCGGGATGCCCATTTTTTTTGCCTGGACTATTCTTTTTATTGTCCAGCGGGTCTATTTTATGCGAAGTATTTTTTAACTGCGTCTGAGTTCACAGGGGAAGTGAAGTCTTCGCCATCCATCGTTGCGAGCATTAAGGCCCCTCCATCAAAAACCTTGGTGACAATATAAGGTCCCTCATAGTTAGGAGTCCACTTGCCCCTGTGATCTGTCTGAGGAGGAAGGATCCTTTTCAACACTAAATCTCCGACTTGGAAACAACGAGGACGCACTTTCTGATCAAAGGCTCTCTTCATCCGACTCTGATACAACTGCCCATGACAAACGGCCGCCATTCGCTTCTCTTCGATAAGACTCAACTCGTTGAACCTTGTTCGAATCCATTCAGCTTCGTCTAGCTTGACATCCAACAGGACCCTTAGAGAAGGAATCTCCACTTCAACAGGTAGGACTGCTTCCATACCATACACAAGGGAGTAAGGGGTTGCCCCGGTCGACGTACGTACTGAAGTGCGGTACCCATACAAGGCGAAGGGTAACAGCTCGTGCCAATCTCTATACGTGACGACCATCTTCTGCACAATCTTCTTTATGTTCTTATTTGCCGCCTCAACAGCGCCGTTCATCTTAGGACGATAGGGGGAAGAATTGTGATGCTGAATGTTGAAGTTCTGGCACAACTCCTTCATCATTCTATTATTGAGATTGGAACCATTATCAGTAATGATTCTTTCGGGAATCCCATAGCGACAAATGATTTCTTTCTTGATGAAACGGGCAACCACATGTCTGGTGACATTCGCGAATGACGCTGCTTCGACCCACTTGGTGAAATAGTCGATGGCAACAAGGATGAAGCGATGCCCATTGGAAGCAGTCGGCTCAATCTTTCCAATCATGTCAATGCCCCACATAGCAAACGGCCACGGCGAAGACATCACATTCAGAGGATTCGGCGGTACATGCACCTTATCAGCATAAATCTGGCATTTATGACACTTCCGCGCATATTTGAAACAATCTGATTCCATGGTCATCCAATAATAACCCGCTCTCAACAATTTCTTAGCCATTGCATGTCCGCCGGCGTGAGTACCGAAGGAGCCTTCATGAACTTCCTGCATTAACATGTTCGCTTCGTGTCTGTCCACGCATCTGAGCAGAACCATGTCGAAGTTCCTCTTATACAGCACATCGTCTTTGTTCAAGAAGAAGCTGCCTGCCAATCTTCTCAAAGTCTTTCTGTCATTGTTGGATGCCCCTACAGGGTACTCTTGATTCTTCAGAAAGCATTTGATGTCGTGATACCAGGGCTTGTCATCGACTACCAGTTCAGCAGCAAACACATACGCGGCCCTATCAAGGCGCATAACATCGATCCTAGGAGCATGATTCCACCGAACCACCTTGATCATGGAGGATAGAGTAGCAAGAGCATCTGCCATCTGGTTCTCGTCACGAGGTATATGATACAGCTTTACTGTTGTAAAGAAAGTTAACAGTCTTCTCGTGTAATCTCTGTAGGGGACCAGAGTAGGCTGGAGAGTATTCCAATCACCATTCACTTGATTGATCACTAGAGCTGAATCTCCAAAGATGTCCAGAGTCTTGATTCTCAAATCAATGGCTTGCTCAATACCCAAGATACAGGCCTCGTACTCAGCTTCATTATTGGTGCACTCGAAAGTCAGACGAGCGGTGAAAGCCATGTGGGCACCTTTCGGAGTGGTAATGACAGCACCAATTCCACTTCCTTTGGCGTTGACAGCCCCATCAAACGTTAAAGTCCACTTTTCATCTGGATCAGGTCCCTCCCCAACAACTGGCTCTTCACAGTCTTTCATCTTGAGGAACATGATATCTTCATCTGGGAAATCAAACTTCATCGGCTCATAGTCTTCAATCGGTTGCTGAGCAAGATAGTCTGACAGAATACTCCCCTTGATGGCTTTTTGGGATGTATACTGGATATCGTACTCTGTCAGTACCATTTGCCAACGAGCAACCCTTCCGGTGAGAGCTGGCTTCTCGAATATATACTTGACTGGATCCATCTTGGAGATCAGTAAGGTTGTGTGAGTCAGCATGTATTGTCTCAATCGCTTAGCAGCCCATGCAAGTGCATAACATGTCTTTTCAAGCATCGAGTATCTCGACTCGCAGTCTGTGAACTTCTTACTCAAGTAGTAGATGGCATGCTCTTTTCTACCTGTTGTAATACCCCAAAATTTACCCTTCATTTTTTCTATAAAAAAAAAAAAAAAAAAACGAAAACGAAAAAAAAAAAAACCGAAAAAAAATACGAAAAAAAATATTTAATTAATTAATTAATTAATTAATTAATTAATTAATTAATTAATTAACTAAATAAAATAAATAAATAAATAAAATATAACAAATTATTTTGGACTTGGGTCTCCCTCATTTGAGCCCATTACCCATGAAAATCAGTCTATAAATACTGAGGTTTCAGTAGAGGAAAAGACACTTGGAGTTACACTGGGAGATTCACTTGAGAAAAAGGGAGAGAAGCAAAAGTACTCTGAGGTTTCCTTAGAACAAAACCACGAGGAAAAAGATAGTGAGAGAAGGAAACCTAGGAACTACTCTGCAGCAACCTCCAGGCAACTCTGAAAGGTTCATTCTGACTCACAGACTTTCAGCTCAAGCAAACCCTGCCATTTGATTTTTCTTCTCCAATCAGGTTTGCCCTATATCCATCATCTTTATGCCTTTAATTTGAATGCTCTAAATATATGAGGTATTATGGGTGAATTTGATACCCTTTTGATGCATGTGTTTGACAAGAGGTTTAGGCCTCCTACCCTTTATTGCTTTTTGTGAATTGAAAGGGCATGATTCATGTGGTTACATTTTGATTTGAGGGCAACTCTTGGTTACCCTATTTTGTTTCACTAACCCTTTTGTTGAGTTTTTGTGAAGGCACATGACTTTTGCAGGGATAACTTGCGTGGTTTCCCACTTTATTCGTGGGATACCCCTAGAGGTTTCATTCCGATTACCTGTACTGACTCACTTTCTTTGATGGTGTTTAGCTTGGAAGGATCCCTGGGTTTCCCATTCCTTTAATTGCTGTAACTTCGGATCTTTATCCGTGTGGTAATTTTTTCCCTTTCTCATACTTTATCGCTTTCTTAGCTGGAAGACCTCGATAGGAGGCAATGTTTGAGCCCCTTGGTGGCATTTTACTTTGAGATACATGTTTTGTGTTTTGTATTCATATCCCCACATGTAGCGCGGTTCCTTCGTCAAGGACTGCCTTTTTGCCCTCGAGCATCCCAAACCCTAAAACCCAAAGCAACACGTTTACTCCTTCTACTACAGGCGAGTAAGTCTCCAAAGGTCGAGCATCCGGTAGATTGCGTAGTAACGTTGTTCGTCCAAAACCCAATCCATAACCCCGTAGTTAGCCGAACTACGGCTTGCTCTGATTCTCATTCCAAATGAGATACGTAGGCATAAGACGCGATGTCTTAGCGAGCACACATCCCCTTAACCCATAGGTCAGCCGAGCTACGAAGACTCTGATTCTCATATTCAGATGAGATACGTATGCAGTGGATGCGACATCCACGCGAGTCATTTTCATTTAACCCTTTTTTTTTGGTAAACAGCACAAGATAAACTCACACCCTTTAGACAAGAACTACAAAAGTGGATCCCGTAGAGTACTACGGATGCGTAGGGGTGCTAATACCTTCCCTTCGCATAACCGACTCCCGAACCCAAGATTTGGTTGTGAGACCTTGTCTTTTCCTTTCCTCTTTTCAGGTTTACTTCGAGCGTTTCCTTTCCCTCCTTTGGGATGAATAACGCACGGTGGCGATTCTTCTGTCATTTTCTTTCGCCGGTTGTTTTTTTCGCACACTGTATTTTTCAGGTTGCGACAGCTGGCGACTCTGCTGGGGACTTAAGAAGTTGACCTCTTGCTGGTCCATCTTCCCTAAGCGAGTCCCTCCTAGCTTTTGTGATTTTCTTGTTTAGTGGGTGTTCATGCTTTTGTATATTTTATTTACTTACTTGCTTGCATTCATCTGCTGTATCTGTTGGAGCTGTTGTTTGTTTGTTGGGATGGGATATTCTACGAGAGATAAGCCCATTACCCAGGCTTGAGTGTACACACAGGTTTTAGAGTGGATGATCATGAGGCTTGCGTGGCATGTTGCTACGTTAAGTCGTTCGTGAAGAACCACACCCAGACGAGGTTTCTCTTGGATATATTATGTCCTACGGATGTTCCGTAACGACATGATGTTCCTTTAGAAATTGTCGACTCTGGTGACCATTTCCCGAGAACTCAGTCGAGGCCTTTCCTCCGAGACGTGATTATGTTAGCTCTGGTGGGCGCATTCTCGCCGATCAACCCGAGGACCCCGAGACTGGGAACTTGCTTTAGGATGTCCTGTTGAGGGGAGTCAGTGGAGGTCTTTTATCCCGTAATAATGCCAAACCTTCAGTGGTAAACGTATTATTCGCGACTGAAGGGCTGAAGTTGACAAACTTCTGTTCTTAGAACCTACCAGTGAGGGGCGGGCTAAATTCAGGAAACCTTAACCTCCAACCAACCCGGTTTTCTGGAGCAGAGCTTTGATCTTGTACTATATTCCTCAGTGGTTCTCTCTTCAGACAGTGTAACCTGACAGATGTTCAAGCAGATACAACAATCCTGATTGACATACCACTGCACTGCATTCACATCATCACATCATTTGCATTCATATCATTTAACACATGTTTATCCATTTCAAGGGGGTTTACATCTTCTTCTTGATTCTAGTCGGGGTTTTCTTCTTACACTGTTTATCAAATGTGAGACTGGAATCAAGGGGGTAGAATGCCTTTTGGAATTGATAAACATGTCATTGCATTTGCATAGTCATCTGCATGTCTTGCATAACAGGTACCGCCACAGTGTTCTCAGTTGTTTGGTGTCCCACTAGCAGGATAGCTGACTCAGGCATTCACCGATACGGTACCCGAAGGAATCAACAGAGAGCGATGGAGAGCCTACAAGCAGAGCTCGCCAAGATGAAGATTCGCATGAATCAATTCATGGATTTGGTTCAAGGGGTGGCTCAAGGACAGCAGGAGCTTAGATTGTTGGTGCAGAGGGATCCCCCTATTACTCAACCGGAGACGTTGGCTGATCCTCCAGCTGGAGAGGCTAATGGTCCCAATGGACCGGGGCCTATCCCGATCCCGCGCATCAACCTAGATCAACAACCTATTCAGGATGGTCAGAATGATCAGTTCCCTTTGCTTCAGGAAGACTTTGGCATGGACCCCATGTTTAAAAGATTGGAAGAGAGGTTGAAGGCAGTGGAAGGACAGAACCTTCTGGGAGTAGATGTTGCTGACTTGGGCTTGGTCCCAGGTGTGAGGGTGCCACCGAAATTCAAGGTCCCGATATTTGACAAATACCGTGGCAGCACTTGTCCCAAAACTCACGTGCAAGCCTATTTCCGTAAAATGGTTGCATACTCTGGCGACGAGAAGCTACTTATGTACTTCTTCCAGGACAGCCTGGCTGGGGCATCCTTGGAATGGTATATGAGGCTGGACAGAGCCCACATCCGTTGCTGGAGGGATTTGGCAGAGGCTTTCGTGAAGCAGTATCAGTATAATGCAGACATGGCTCCGGACAGAACTCAACTTCAGAATCTGTCTCTTAAAAGTAATGAGTGCTTCAGGGAATACGCTCAACGCTGGAGGGATACAGCTTCCCGTGTTCAGCCTCCTATGTTGGAAAAGGAAATGGCCAACATGTTCATGAATACTCTGCCCGGACCTTACTTGGAGCGTCTGGTGGGGTGCAATGCTTCCAACTTTGCTGATGTGGTCTCTACCGGAGAAAGGGTGGAGAATTACCTAAAGACCTATAAGAGCCAGAGTGGAGGTGGATCCTTATCAGGGGTGAAGAAGCCGTTCATTCAGGGACAGAAGAGGAGAGAAGGGGATGCAAATGCCATATCTTCTTATCAGAACAGGGATAACCGGAGGAATAACTTTCAGAATTATCATCAGCAACCGTATGTTGCGGCTGTGACCATTCCAGCTGCAACACCACTACAACAACAACAATCACAACGTCAACCAGCTCAGTATCAACAGCAGCAACAACCGGGTAACAGACCCGCTTATCAACAGAGGCAAAGGATGATGGACCGGCATTTCGACACCCTTCCAATGTCGTACGCTCAGATGCTTTCTAGTCTTCAACAACTACAACTTGTGCAATTGCGCACTCTGGCTCCTCCTGTTGGTAGACTTCCGGTGGGTTACGACGCCAACGCTAGGTGTAGCTTCCACTCTGGGGCACCTGGCCACAATATTGAGAACTGCAAAGCTTTTAAGCACGTAGTTCAGGACCTCATAGATTCAAAGGCCATCGACCTTGCACCGGCTCCGAATGTCGTCAACAATCCCATGCCCCATCATGGTGGTGCGAACGTTAACATGATAGAAGGAAAAGCCAAGTCCATTAAGGATGTGTTGAAGCTGAAGACTCCATTGTCGGATGTCAAAGGATGCTTGCTGAAGGCCGACGTTTTCCCCGGTTGTGGGAAGGGTTGTTTGGATTGTGCCACTCAGAGTGGAGGTTGTTTAAAGCTACAACAGGGTATCCAGGCCTTGCTCGACAAAGGTATCCTCCAGGTTGAAGATTTGTCTGTCCAAGAGTCGGTGGAAGAGGTTAAAGCGGGTGCCTCTATCTCATCCTTTAAGCAGGCATGGGCCGTGGTGGATTCAGGTGTTTCTCCCGGTTGGGGGCGTCTGTTGGAATTACCAGTGAAAGAAGATAAGTTCGGTATTGGGTATCAGCCAGTTTTGACTTCTATAACTTCAACACTTCAGACTCGTCAGGGGCCGATCACTTTCTCCAGTGCTGGCGTCATTCAGTATGGTCAAGTCTCTGCAGTCAACAAAGAAGATGGGGATAGTGATTGTGACATCGATAACTGGGTGCGTCCGAAGATCCTGGGTGAAGTCATCAACCATTGGTCTTCTGAGGAGATTGTCCAAGTCACTCTTCTTGAAGAGTAATTTTCTTTGTTTATTCATGCATATCCAAGTCTTACGTTCCGCCCAGGGCGTAATGACTCATTGTAGGGCCCATTTATGTGACAATTGCATTTTTTTATCATAAATAAAGGACGTCTTTTTGCATTCAAATATTTCGTTCCCTGTCTTTCTATTTTTGCAGTTTTTCAAAATATTTCGTTCCCTGTCTTTCTATTTTTGCAGTTTATCATAAATAAAGGACGTCTTTTTGCATTCAAATATTTCGTTCCCTGTCTTTCTATTTTGTTTAGTTTCCACTTCTTGTTCACACTCATAAGCACATACCATCACTCATGCAGATGCACGTCACCAGATCCTATTGATAACGGTTCTGCTACGGCTCGCTTCGACTTTGAAAATCCAATCTTTCAAGCTGAAGAAGAGGATGATGAAGACTGTGAACTCCCTGAAGAGCTTACCAGGTTATTAAAACAAGAGGAAAGGGTTATTCAACCGCATCAAGAGTCTGTTGAAGTGATTAATCTCGGCACCGAGGACGCTAAGAGAGAAATCAAGATAGGGGCTGCTTTAGAAGACAATGTGAAGAAAGGGCTGATTGAATTGCTGCAAGAATACGTTGACATCTTCGCCTGGTCTTATCAGGACATGCCTGGGCTGGACACAGACATCGTGGTACACCGCTTGCCTCTCAAAGAAGGTTGTCCCCCGGTCAAGCAGAAGCTCAGAAGAACAAGACCAGAGATGGCTGTCAAGATAAAGGAAGAAGTGCAAAAGCAGTTGGATGCACGCTTTCTAGCAGTCACCAATTATCCGCCATGGGTTGCAAACATCGTCCCAGTACCTAAGAAGGATGGAAAGGTACGGATGTGTGTCGACTACCGGGATCTGAACAGAGCTAGCCCTAAAGATGATTTCCCATTACCTCACATCGACGTTTTGGTGGATAATACAGCTCAGTTCTCGGTATTCTCTTTCATGGATGGCTTTTCTGGCTATAACCAAATCAAGATGGCACCAGAAGACATGGAAAAGACAACTTTCATAACCCCATGGGGCACCTTCTGCTACAAGGTGATGCCGTTTGGTCTGAAAATGCCGGAGCAGCATATCAGCGAGCGATGGTGACTTTGTTCCATGATATGATTCATCATGAAATCGAGGTTTATGTGGATGATATGATTGCCAAATCTCAGACAGAAGAAGAACATTTGGTGAATTTGAAGAAACTGTTTGAGCGTTTGAGGAAATTCAAACTGAGACTTAATCCGAACAAGTGTACTTTCGGGGTGAGATCTGGAAAATTGTTGGGTTTTATTGTTAGTGAAAAAGAGATTGAGGTGGATCCTGACAAAGTGAAAGCAATACAGGAAATGCCTGAGCCAAGAACGGAGAAGCAAGTTCGTAGTTTCTTAGGTAGGTCGAACTACATTGCAAGGTTCATCTCTCACCTAACAACCACGTGTGAGCCAATTTTCAAATTGCTGAGGAAGGATCAGGCTATCAGGTGGAATGAAGATTGTCAAAGGGCTTTCGAGAAGATAAAAGAGTATCTACAGAAACCTCCGATCCTTATACCTCCAGTTCCTGGGAGACCTCTGATAATGCACCTATCAGTGACTGAGAACTCGATGGGGTGTGTATTGGGACAACATGACGAGTCTGGTCGAAAAGAGCATGCCTTATACTACCTTAGCAAAAAGTTTACCGACTGTGAAGTCAAATATTCGCAGCTTGAGAAAACTTGCTGTGCTTTGGCCTGGGCTGCTCGCCGACTAAGGCAGTATATGCTGAACCATACTACCTTGTTGATTTCTAAGATGGATCCAGTCAAATACATATTTGAGAAGCCGGCTCTCACCGGACGTGTTGCCCGTTGGCAGATGATTTTAACAGAGTATGATATCCAGTATACATCCCAGAAAGCCATCAAAGGTAGTATTCTGTCAGACTACCTTGCCGAGCAGCCGATTGATGATTATGAGCCGATGAAGTTTGAATTCCCTGATGAAGACATCATGTTCCTCAAGATGAAAGACTGTGAAGAGCCAGTTGTTGAGGAGGGACCTGATCCAAACGAAAAGTGGACTTTGTTGTTTGATGGGGCTGTCAATGCGAGAGGAAGTGGAATTGGTGCTGTCATTACAACTCCGAAAGGTGCCCACATGCCTTTCACCGCTCGTCTGACTTTTGAGTGCACAAATAATGAAGCTGAGTACGAGGCATGTATTTTGGGTATTGAGCAAGCCATTGATTTGAGAATCAAGACTTTGGACATCTTCGGAGATTCAGCTCTGGTGATCAATCAAGTGAATCGTGATTGGAATACTCTCCAACCCACTCTGGTCCCATACAGAGATTACACGAGAAGACTGTTGACTTTCTTCACAACAGTAAAATTGTATCATATACCTCGTGATGAGAACCAGATGGCAGACGCACTTGCTACTCTATCCTCCATGATCAAGGTAATTCGTTGGAACCATGCTCCCAGGATCGATGTGATGCGCCTTGACAGGGCCGCGTATGTGTTTGTTGCTGAACTGGTAGTCGATGACAAGCCCTGGTATCACGATATCAAGTGCTTTCTGAAGAATCAAGAGTACCCTGCAGGGGCATCCAACAATGACAGAAAGACTTTGAGAAGATTGGCAGGCAGTTTCTTCTTGAACAAAGACGATGTGCTGTATAAGAGGAACTTCGACATGATTTTGCTCAGATGCGTGGACAGACACGAGGCGGACATGTTAATGCAGGAAGTTCATGAAGGTTCCTTCGGTACTCATGCCGGCGGACATGCAATGGCTAAGAAATTGTTGAGGGCGGGTTATTATTGGATGACCATGGAGTCAGATTGCTACAAGTATGCTCGGAAGTGTCATAAATGCCAGATTTATGCTGATAAGGTGCATGTACCGCCGAATCCTCTGAATGTGATGTCTTCGCCGTGGTCGTTTGCTATGTGGGGTATTGACATGATTGGAAAGATTGAGCCGACTACTTCCAATGGGCATCGCTTCATCCTTGTTGCCATCGACTATTTCACCAAGTGGGTCGAGGCAGCGTCGTTCGCAAATGTCACCAGACATGTGGTTGCCCGTTTCATCAAGAAAGAAATCATTTGTCGCTACGGGATTCCCGAAAGAATCATTACTGATAATGGTTCTAATCTCAACAACAAAATGATGAAGGAGTTGTGTCAGAACTTCGACATTCAGCATCACAATTCTTCCCCTTACCGCCCTAAGATGAACGACACTGTTGAGGCGGCAAATAAGAACATAAAGAAGATTGTGCAGAAGATGGTCGTCACGTACAGAGATTGGCATGAGATGCTACCTTTCGCCTTGCATGGGTACCGCACTTCGGTACGTACATCGACCGGGGCAACCCCTTACTCCCTTGTGTATGGTATGGAAGCAGTCCTACCTGTTGAAGCGGAGATTCCTTCTCTAAGAGTCCTGTTGGATGTCAAGTTAGACGAAGCTGAATGGATTCGGACAAGGTTCAATGAGTTGAGTCTTATCGAAGAGAAGCGAATGGCAGCCATTTGTCATGGGCAGTTGTATCAGAGTCGGATGAAGAGAGCTTTTGATCAGAAGGTGCGTCCTCGTTGTTTCCAAGTCGGAGATTTAGTGTTGAAAAGGATCCTTCCTCCTCAGACAGATCACAGGGGCAAGTGGACTCCTAACTATGATGGACCGTATATTGTCACCAAGGTTTTTGATGGTGGGGCTTTAATGCTTGCAACTATGGATGGTGAAAACTTCACTTCCCCTGTGAACTCAGACGCAGTTAAAAAATACTTCGCATAAAATAGACCCGCTGGACAGTAAAAAGGATAGTCCAGGCAAAAATGGGCATCCCGACGAACCAAGAAAATGAAAAGGTTTGGGCAAAAATTAGGGATTAAAAATGAAAAGAGCGTACACCCGGTAAGTTGGAAACCTGAAAAGGCAACTTAGGCAAAAATGGGTATCCCGATGGATTGAAAACCCGAAAAGGGCGATCCAGGCAAAAGTTAGGGATTAAGCGAATGACTGCGTTCTGAGTAGTTCTGAATCTCATCTCGTGCCAATGACTGGAAATTTTCGAAAGGTAGGAAACAGTCCAATCACCTTTTCAGAAGGCTGATCATCTGGAGGATCTTGAAGACGAGCAAGTCATAGCAGAATTGGAACCCAATAGAAATCCATTTCACATTGCCATTAGATTAATTTCTGTTTTTATCTTTTGTGCGATTACCTCTTTCTAGGGATTTCTTCCTGATGTAAATGCCTATTCAGAGGCCGTTCAATCAATAAAATCATGTTATTTAGTATATCTCTGTTTTCATTTTCATTTTACTGTTTTGTTTGCAAAAATGACGTCCGAATTTTTGATAAACATTGCATCATGACACATAAGGGCTTTACAGGTACATGCTTAATAAACATTTAAAATTACTGTAAATTTTAAGTGCTTTGGATCGTCTATTCAGAACAGATACCCTCGGGGCATTTCCTTAAAATTCCCTGCAGATGATCGTGAATATCTTCCCCAGTGAAGTCACCAACAGACAAATTCGGTGTCTTATCCCTGCAGAGCTGATCAGAGCGTTGGATTCTTCAATCCCCAGCAGTTTCTCACCACCGTACTTCCCCAAGCGGTTGTTTCAGGACATACACTCCCCAGCGGAGTTGACAATGCCAGACTGTATCTTCCCAGCAGAAGTGGCTGCTCCTTAGAGTTCGATGCCAGATCGATAATCCCAATGCCAGATCCATGGTTTCTTTTCTTGAAGCAGAACCTCGGTACCGTATCAGTGTTTGCTCCCCCTGATGAGTCATCTCTCGCAAACTGTGGTTGCCATAATCAGTGTAGCTCTCCTAAGCAGCAGGCTTCCAATGCCATTCTTTCCCCGATCAGAGTCTCGGTATGGCCAGAACACCGCATGGCTAGTCATCTCCCCACAGAGTTCATTGTGGTGTGTATCTCCAGCAGCCTGGCCAGAGCCCAGAGGATGGTAATCATTTCCCCAGCAGATCCCCTTGCCTCGACTTGGCATTCTACCCAGCATTTCACATCCCTGCATGTAGAATCATATTGCATTGCATCATTCCAAATCGCGTAGCATTTCCATTTTCATGGAGCATTACGCCATTGAAAAATTCAAACATACGCATGTAAGCATAAAACATTCTCGGTATCCCAAGTGATAAGCTAGAAGTTGTTTCCAGTACTCAGACTGAAGATTGTTCATGACTTACCTTTGTTATCCCCAGCAAGTGTCATTGGCCCATGCGCCGCCTCTATTATCATTCCCTATTTCTGTCAATGCTGACAGACATGAAGTTTTCCGATGTTCAGATCGAAGAAGTTTCCGACGTTCAGGTCGATGCGACTTGTGGCATTCAGGCCAGTTTTTCCGGTATTCAGACCGAAGTGGCATTCAGGCCAGTTTTCCGGTATCCAGACCGAAGTGGCATTCAGGCCAGTTTTCCGGTATCCAGACCGAAGTGGCATTCAGGCCAGTGTTCCGATGTTCCGATCGAAGAAGTTTCCGACGTTCAGGTCGATGCGACTTGTGGCATTCAGGCCAGTTTTTCCGGTATTCAGACCGAAGTGGCATTCAGGCCAGTTTTTCCGGTATTCAGACCGAAGTGGCATTCAGGCCAGTTTTTCCGGTATTCAGACCGAAGTGGCATTCAGGCCAGTTTTCCGGTATCCAGACCGAAGTGGCATTCAGGCCAGTTTTTCGGTATCCAGACCGAAGTGGCATTCAGGCCAGTTTTCCGGTATCCAGACCGAAGTGGCATTCAGGCCAATTTTCCGATATTCAGATCGAAGAAGTTTCCGACGTTCAGGTCAATGCGACCTGTGGCATTCAGGCCAAGTCTTTCCGATGTTCAGATCGAAGAAGTTTCTGAAGGTGAGAAAAACAAGAAAGGGGGGGTTTGAATTGTTTGAAAAATAAGCGCTTTTGCAAAATGAAATCACACAATGATTTTATACTGGTTCGCTTATAACACAAAGCTACTCCAGTCCACCCGGCCAAGGTGATTTCGCCTTCAACAAGGACTTAATCCACTAATCTTGAAAGATTACAAACAACCCCTAAGAGAGAAGAAAATCTCTTAGTCCTCTCAAGTCTACAGACTACAAAGAGTCACTTGAGGAAATCAAATAAAAATAAGATACAAGATGTGTAAACTAGAGTGCTTCTAAGAAAGCAAATATTACAAACTTAAGAACAATTTTTCACTTGATAAGCAAAAGCTTAGTGAAATTCTTTGAAGAACAAAGATGTTTTTCTTGAGCGTGATATAATTTCAGTATAGTTTTGGCTAGTGATTTCTTGTTTTCTGAATGTTGATTTCTTCTCTATTTATAGGAGTTGAAGTAGAGTTGAAGTAGCGTTGAATCTGTTGGATATTGAGATGTAGTTACGCCATTCCATTAATAGCTTCTGCAGTAGACTTTTTCTCTTAGAAGTGACTACTTACCACAATTAGTATCTTCTCTCTTGGAAGTGGAGATTAACGTCTCTTTCTAATTGAGGAAATCTATTTGCAGAACTTTAACTTGGCTTAAACGTTACTTTATCATGATTAACAATTCTGATTAGAGTCTTTGTGTATATGGAGAAACTGGCTTCTGATGTTATCTCTTGAAAGTTCAGATGGCGCTGATAACTTCAGAATTTACAGAAGGCATTTGTTCAGAGTCAGAGCTTCTAGACTTTACTTCATGTTCAGATGCTTCTGATACTTTGTAGTTTTGTCCAGAGTCAGAGCTTCTTGAAACGAGATTCCACTTTAGATGCTTCTGATACTTGAGATTTTGCATCTGATCTTGTTGTGCATCTGATGACATCATCAGATTTATTTCTTCTTTCTTTAGAACCCTGCACACTTAGAAACTTTTCGTTAGGGTGCCATTTTTGGTTTCAACCTTTGTTATCATCAAAATCATGGAATCTGTTGTAGAACAATTTTTGTTCTTACAATCTCCCCCTTTTTGATGATGACAAAACAAATAAAATTATCAGATGAAACATGAAAAATATTAGATCAGATAGACAAAAGCTCCCCCTGAGTTAGTACTAGGGAGTTCAGAAGTTCTTACAAGAGCTTTCCAAGCAATAAGATTTCTGAAAAACTTTCTGCAATTTCTTAATTTTAATGTTAGAGTTATTTAATCAGAGCTATTATCTAATCAGAGCTATTTATATCAGAACTATTTTTATAATTGTTTCAGAATGCTTAAGGTTTTAGACATAATTTTCATCAGAGCTATTTAATAATTTCTCCCCCTTTTTGGCATAATCAAAAAGGCATAAAAAAATGAAAAGAATAATAAAGAGAAAAACACTTCATTGAAAAGCACAAAGGAAAACAACAGTCAAAACATCAGATTCAACAGAATATCAGAGCTAAAAAAGAAGATAGAAGCAAAAACACTAGGCAAGCAAACAAAATAAATCCTAAGTGCCTAAGGGTTTGGAGGTTGAGGAAGTCTCTGAAGTAGCATGGCAAACATGTTCTGGATGTTTTCATTCAGAGCATCTTGCTTGTCCATCCTGGCACGAAGCTCATTCTGATCTTTCTTGATCTCTTGCTGATCTTGCTTGATCTCCTTCAGAGTGTTAAGAATCAGAGGGATCGCAGAGGAAGACTCCCCCTGAATCAGAGCCTGCTGAGCTTCAGCTTCAGCAGCAACTTGGGCTTCTGCATCTGCCTTAGCCTTGGCTTCAGCTTCCTGAATCCTTAGAAGTTCTGCTTCCTTTGCCAGGCGTTCTTCTTCCAACCTCTTTGCTTCTTCTTCAGCTTCCCTAGCCAATCTTTCCTCCTCTAACCTTCTGGCCTCAGCTTCTCTAGCCAGTCTCTCTTGGAGTCTTTCCTCAGAGTCTCTGATGTAGCCATTTCTGACTTGTTCAGAGATACTCTTCAGCCTATAAGACTCAGAGGTCATCCAACTAATGACTCTGTTCCAGTGTGTCCTAACAGATTTAGGATCATCACTAACTTCAGAGTTTTTAGCCAGAGACTTGATCTTCTGGACTGAAGCTTCTGCAACCTGTATAATGGCCTCCTCAAGGGTAGGTATGGTAAGTTCAGGTTCAGGTTCAGGTGAATGAGGTGGAGAGTTTTGAGGGCTGAGATTTAGAGGTTGAGGTTCAGTTTGTTGAGGTTCAGATTCTGCTTGAAGTTCAGAATCTGCGTCTGGTTGAAGACTAGGAGATGAAGCATATAATGGATTTAGGTCTAAAGGGTCAGAGTCTGGTTCAGGTACAGCGGGAATAAATGGTGGAGTGATATTAGAGGTGAAGGGATCAGATGGTTGAGTTTCAGAGGGTAAGGTTGTTGTTTGTTGTGGTGGAAGTGAAGTTTGGAGGGGAGAGGTTACTTCAGATTGTGTTGAGGGTTGTGGAGCGAAATTTTTAGCATAAATTTCAGCTATTGTTGGGGAGTTTGGGTCAGAGTGTTCTTGGTCAGAGGACTCTTGTTCAGAGAGCTCTTGGTCAGAGGAAGGGGAAAGGTAAGGGGGTGATTCATATTCAGAGGATGAGGAAGAGCTGTGGTGATATAGTTGATTAGGGTCAGAGGTTGTTGTGAAATTACGAGCAATTTTTAGAACAGGTGGAGGTTGAGAGGTTCTGGTGATTGAAGGTGGTATTTCAGCGGTGGTATATATTGGTTGAGAGGAGAGAGGGTTAGAGGAAGCCATTATAGATTCAGAAGAGACAGGAGGAATAGACTTACCAGAAGAGACATTCAGAGGTGCTGAAGCTTTGGTGCCAGAGGTTTCTCCAAGTCTGGCTTTCTTTGCCTTCCTTGCTTCCTCAGCTATCTTCTTCTCAGAAAGACCTCTTTTGTATCTGACCAGATCTTCTACAGAGTCCAGACAGTCTTCAAGGCGGAAATCAGAGATATCAATGCCTTCATCCAGACGATCCTGAAGGTAGATAGCAATGGCATCTCTGGGTTCATTCTTGAAGAACCTTTCAAGGCCATGAGGCATCTTCCTCTGATCCTTCAGAGCTTCCCAGGTTACTTCCATAGTGGGCTTGACTCGGATGTCTTTGATGATTCCCATACTCCTCAGATTTTTGGCATTCAGAGGCTTTCCCACATCAATTGCCAGATCATCCATACATCTGGTCTTCTCCAGAGCATCTACCAGCCCATGTTCAATGAAGATGTCAGAGAGCAATCTACCCAGAGGAATGTAGGATCTGGGCTTCATGTTATTCCTGGTTTCTCTGACTGAATCCCTCAGATATCTGAAGAGGAGAACAGGGAGGTTGATCGGGATACCCTTCTGAATACAGTAGAGGATGCATTTCTGATCAGCATTTATGTAATCTGAAGAGTTGGAGGCTGGACGATGATGGATTGTTCCCAGAATAATCTTCAGCCAAACTCGGAGGTTCTGATGAAGCTCCTTGTTCTTAGATGGGTTTCCTTCAACATTTGCTTTGAAGATTGTAGGGTTAATGACTTCTGTGATGCGCTTGGACCTTGGAGGAATGTTGTAAATCCTTTTACCTCCAGCTTTCTCCATGTTTAGCAAGGAAGCAATTGATGCTTCAGTGATGACAATCTTCACACCCAGAACAAAAGAAACAATGAACTGGTCATCAGCATCTGCACATCTCCAGAACTCTTTCACCAGAAGAGGATAGATTGGACCATACAATCTGTTGAAGTAGGTTTCCCAACCTTGCTTGTGAAGATCTTCAGTAAGATCAACACCGTTTCTTCTTAAGTTCTCAAAATCCACCAGCGATTCACACAGTACATCTAAACCTTCAAAGGGAGTTGAAAGGTTTATGTGTTGTTCGCGTTCCAAAATGTGAGGTTCTTTGTAGACTGGGGTTGTGGTAACGTCTACAACCATGGGTGTTTGAGTGTTTGAGGTTTGGGGATTAGAAGCGGCTTCCATTTGTTGGGAGAAGTTAAAAACTTCTTGCTCTTGAGGATTCATGACTAAGATTGATGAAGAAGATGAAGAACTGAGAAAGTTGCAGAGAAAACTTCGAGAAAGGGTTTAGGGTTTAAGAGTGAGTGAGAGTGATAAGTGTGTGAAATGTGAGAAAAGTGTTTATATACCTAAGGGTAGAAACACATGCAAAACGACACATTTAATTGCGTTGGAACAGAACACAAGATTTGCACGCTAGGGGGGAAAAATGATTATAGCTAATAAATGAATGTCTAATCCCAACAGTAAGCACACTGCTCGAGGAGATTTCAAGCGTTCTGACCTTTGATTTCTTTTGACAGCTGTCTAGAAGTTCTAGGGTTAGACGCATGTTCCCCACGTGTTGATGTATCTGATCTTCAGGAATACCAAAGGATTTCTGAAGATTTCTAACTCAGATATCTTCTTAACTTGGTAGAAGTATCAGAGTCAGAGGCAGAAGTGTATTTGTTTTTATCAGAGTCTCATTTTACATGTTCAGAGCCAAATTTTACTCAGGACAATTTTTAATGTTCAGATTTTCTAAGATAAAAAGAAATCTATCTTCAGCTAGAGGCTTAGTAAAGATATCTGCCCATTGATGTTCTGTATCAATGAACTTCAGCGTTACTATCCCTTTCTGAACATAGTCTCTAATAAAATGATGTTTTATTTCTATGTGTTTGGCTCTGGAATGTAAAATAGGATTCTTACTCAAACAAATAGCAGCAGTATTATCACAAAGGATAGGAATGTTACTCTCAAATATCTGAAGATCTTCTAGCTGATGCTTCATCCAGAGCATCTGAGTTGTGCACAGTGATGCTGAGATGTATTCTGCTTCTGCAGTTGATAGAGCGATAGTTGACTGTCTTTTGCTAGCCCAGGAGATTAGATTGTTTCCCAGAAGCTGGCAATTTCCAGATGTGCTTTTTCGTTCTATTCTATCTCCTGCATAATCTGCATCACAATAACCAGAAAGCCTATACTCTGATGTTTTCTCATACATCAGGCCCAGGTTAGGAGTTCCTTTCAGATACTTAAGAATTCTCTTAACAGCTGTTAAATGAGATTCTCTAGGATCTGATTGGAATCTGGCACAAAGACAAACGCTAAAGAGAATATCAGGACGAGTAGCAGTCAGATAGAGAAGAGAGCCTATCATACCTCGATAGAGCTTCTGACAAACCTTGTTGCTTACCTCTTCCTTTTCCAGAATGCAAGTTGGGTGCATAGGAGTCTTTGCAGAGTTGCATTCAGACATATCAAACTTCTTCAGAACATCTTTAATGTACTTGCTTTGATGAATGTACGTGACTTCTGGAGTTTGATTGATTTGAATTCCCAGAAAGAACTTTAGTTCTTGCATTAGACTCATTTCAAATTCTGCCTGCATTAACTTGGAAAATTCTTGGCAAACAGAGATATTAGCAGAACCAAAAATAATGTCATCAACATAAATTTGGCATATCATGAGATCATTTTCATGATTTTTACAGAAGAGTGTAGAATCAACTTTCCCTCTGATAAAATTTTGTTCCAGAAGAAAATTGCTCAGACGTTCATACCAAGCTCTGGGGGCTTGTTTTAGTCCATATAAAGATTTTTTAAGTTTGAAAACATGTTCTGGAAAGTTTGAATTTTCAAAACCAGGAGGTTGATTAACATACACTTCTTCTGAAATATAACCATTAAGAAATGCACTCTTGACATCCATTTGGTATAATTTGATAGAATGATTAATAGCAAAAGATACAAGAAGACGAATAGATTCTAACCTTGCGACTGGAGCAAAAGTTTCATTATAATCAATACCTTCTTGTTGACTATAACCTTGAGCTACCAGTCGAGCTTTGTTTCTGACAACTTCTCCTTTCTCGTTCAGTTTGTTTCTGAACACCCATCTGGTTCCAATGACATGAGTGCCTCTGGGTTTAGGAACGAGATCCCAGACATCATTCTTGGAGAATTGATCTAACTCTTCTTGCATAGCTGCCACCCAATCGTTATCTTGAAGAGCTTCATCACAGGACGTAGGCTCAATCAGAGACACTAGTCCCAGAGGAATATCTTCAGAAGTTCTGAAGGTAGATCTGGTTCTAACAGGTTCATCTTTGTTTCCCAAAATCAAATCTTCAGATACGTTGCTACGACTCTTGACTTTCCTTGGAATTTCTGGAGATTTAATTTCTTCAGAGTCTGGAGTGACAGTTGCTTCTGGAGTTTTCTCAGATTCTACCAGAGTGATCTCTAAATCTGCAAACTTTTCAACTAGCTTTGACTTTTCAGGGTCAAGCTTATCATCAAATTTAACATGAATTGATTCCTCCACAATTTTGGTTTCTGTGTTGTATACTCTGTAGCCTTTAGAGCGTTCTGAGTATCCTAACATAATACCTTTCTGTGCTTTGGAATCAAACTTGTTCAGATGTTCTTTAGTATTTAATATAAAGCAAATGCATCCAAAAGGATGAAAATATGAAATGTTGGGTTTTCTTCCCTTACACAGTTCATAGGGAGTCTTATCCAGAATAGGTCTAATAGAGATTCTATTCTGAATGTAACACGCTGTATTTACAGCTTCTGCCCAAAAGTGCTTTGCTACATTTGTTTCATTGATCATGGTTCTGGCCATTTCTTGGAGTGTCCTATTCTTCCTCTCTACAACTCCATTTTGTTGTGGAGTTCTAGGGCAGGAGAAATCATGGGATATTCCATTAGAATCAAATAATTCTTCAAAATCTTTATTTTCAAATTCTCCACCATGATCACTTCTGACTCTAACAATTTTAGAGTCAAATTCTTTTTGCACTTTAGAACAGAAACTGGTGAATACAGAGTGAGACTCACTCTTGTGCCTTAGGAATTTTACCCATGTCCAGCGGCTGTAATCATCAACGATTACAAGTCCATACTTCTTTCCATTGACTGATGCTGTTTTCACAGGACCAAATAAGTCAATGTGAAGAAGCTCCAGAGGCTTGGAGGTAGAAACAACATTTTTCTTTTTAAAAGATGTTTTTGAAAACTTTCCTTTCTGACAAGCTTCACACAGAGCATCTGAAGAAAACTTCAGTTTAGGTAAGCCTCTGACTAACTCAAGTTTAGTTAGCTGAGAAAGTTTCCTCATGCTAATGTGGCCTAAGCGTCTATGCCATACCCATTGCTCTTCGTGAACTGACATTAAACATTTAACATTTTGATCTTTTAAATCAGAAAGATTTATTTTATAAATGTTGTTTTTCCTCTTGCCTGTGAAAAGGACAGAGCCATCGTTCTGACTAATGGCTTTACACGTTTTTTGATTAAAGATTACATCATAACCGTTATCACTTAATTGACTTATGGATAACAAGTTATGCATTAATCCTTCTACATAAAGAACATCAGATATAGAGGGAAGAGTACCATTACCAATAGTTCCGGAGCCTCTGATCCTTCCTTTCTGATCTCCTCCGAAGCCTACAAAGCCAGCGTCTTTAAGTTCCAGGCTTTGGAACATAGACTTTCTTCCCGTCATATGTCGCGAGCATCCAGAGTCCAGGTACCATGACTGGTGTCTGAACTTTGCTGCATAGGATATCTCTTCAGATTCTTCATCTGAGCTGCTGGATGTGGTAGCCATAAATGCTACGTTGGCTTGTTCATCAGAGTCAGATTCTGATGATCCTGATTCACTATCGTCCCACGTGGCCATTAATCCTTTCTTTGTTCTGAAGGCATTTTTCTTGAAGCTTTCTTTCTTAGAGTTATCTTTCTTCAGCTTGGGGCATTCATTTCTATAATGACCTGTTTCTTTACATTCAAAACAGGTAATATCTTTATTAGGTTTACCTTTTGAAGTTGACTCTGATCTATCCCCTCTGGGTCTTGATCTTCTGAAGTTGTTGTTGTTCCTTCTTTTCCAGAGTTGCTTAACTCTTCTGGTTAGTAAGGACAGTTCTTCTTCATCATCAGAGTCTTCAGGTTCAGAGTCGTCAGTATCTGCAGTTTCTGCCTGGAGAGCTTTGGTTCTGTCTGACTTCCGTCTTTCAGGTCTGGACTTCAGCGCCACTGACTTGTTCCTTTTCTGAGGCTCATCCTCCTCTAGTTCTATCTCATGGCTTCTGAGAGAACTAACAAGTTCTTCAAGGCTGATACTGTTCAGATCCTTTGATAACTTCAGAGCAGTAACCATAGGTCTCCATTTCTTTGGCAGACTTCTGACAATCTTCTTAACATGATCTGCAGTCGTGTATCCTTTGTCTAGCACTTTAAGACCTGCAATAAGAGTTTGGAATCTGGAAAACATAGCTTCTATAGCTTCGTCATCTTCCATCTTGAAGGCTTCATATTTCTGGATCAACGCCAGAGCCTTCGTCTCCTTGACTTGGGAGTTTCCTTCATGGGTCATCTTCAGAGAGTCAAGTATATCTTTAGCCGTCTCTCTGTTGATGATCTTTTCGTATTCGTTGTATGATATAGCATTTAGAAGTATTGTTCTGGCCTTGTGATGATTTTTGAACTCACGTTTCTGATCTTCTGACATTTTGCTTCTGGGAACTTCAGCTCCATTTAAGGTTGGAGGTTTGTATCCATCTGTGACAATGTCCCAGAGGTCAGCATCATAACCCAGAAAGAAACTTTCGATTCTATCTTTCCAGTAATCAAACTTTTCTCCATCAAAAACAGGAGGCTTGGCATTGTAAGAATCTTTCTCATTTGAGTGGGCCATTTGTTTTTCTCGCACTGGATCTCTCTACACGGTTAAGTGTTTGATTTGAAAATCAATAACAGAGCCGGAGCTCTGATACCAATTGAAGGTGAGAAAAACAAGAAAGGGGGGGTTTGAATTGTTTGAAAAATAAGCGCTTTTGCAAAATGAAATCACACAATGATTTTATACTGGTTCGCTTATAACACAAAGCTACTCCAGTCCACCCGGCCAAGGTGATTTCGCCTTCAACAAGGACTTAATCCACTAATCTTGAAAGATTACAAACAACCCCTAAGAGAGAAGAAAATCTCTTAGTCCTCTCAAGTCTACAGACTACAAAGAGTCACTTGAGGAAATCAAATAAAAATAAGATACAAGATGTGTAAACTAGAGTGCTTCTAAGAAAGCAAATATTACAAACTTAAGAACAATTTTTCACTTGATAAGCAAAAGCTTAGTGAAATTCTTTGAAGAACAAAGATGTTTTTCTTGAGCGTGATATAATTTCAGTATAGTTTTGGCTAGTGATTTCTTGTTTTCTGAATGTTGATTTCTTCTCTATTTATAGGAGTTGAAGTAGAGTTGAAGTAGCGTTGAATCTGTTGGATATTGAGATGTAGTTACGCCATTCCATTAATAGCTTCTGCAGTAGACTTTTTCTCTTAGAAGTGACTACTTACCACAATTAGTATCTTCTCTCTTGGAAGTGGAGATTAACGTCTCTTTCTAATTGAGGAAATCTATTTGCAGAACTTTAACTTGGCTTAAACGTTACTTTATCATGATTAACAATTCTGATTAGAGTCTTTGTGTATATGGAGAAACTGGCTTCTGATGTTATCTCTTGAAAGTTCAGATGGCGCTGATAACTTCAGAATTTACAGAAGGCATTTGTTCAGAGTCAGAGCTTCTAGACTTTACTTCATGTTCAGATGCTTCTGATACTTTGTAGTTTTGTCCAGAGTCAGAGCTTCTTGAAACGAGATTCCACTTTAGATGCTTCTGATACTTGAGATTTTGCATCTGATCTTGTTGTGCATCTGATGACATCATCAGATTTATTTCTTCTTTCTTTAGAACCCTGCACACTTAGAAACTTTTCGTTAGGGTGCCATTTTTGGTTTCAACCTTTGTTATCATCAAAATCATGGAATCTGTTGTAGAACAATTTTTGTTCTTACAGTTTCCGACGTTCAGGTCGATGCGACTTGTGGCATTCAGGCCAAGTCTTTCCGATGTTCAGATCGAAGAAGTTTCCGACGTTTAGGTCGATTCGACTTGTGGCATTCAGGCCAATTTTCCGATGTTCAGATCGAAATCCTTTCCAGTATTCAGACTACTGAGCGGCATTCAGGCCATGGTTATTTCTGTGTTACCATTTATTTTGGTATCCAGTTTATAATTCTTTTTCGATATTCAGACTGACTCTCACCGTACCAGACGGATTCTTCTTTCAAGACCACCTCTTTTCCGATTCTGACAGGCATTGTGACTTCACTTCACTTCAGTGCAAATTTTTGGGCTTTTATTGTATTCAATCCCTTAATACCTCGAAAGCATGAAAGCAGCTGTCATCTTCTTTCCGGGTCTCCAGTTGATTGAATAGGGGCAGCTGTAATACCCCAAAATTTACCCTTCATTTTTTCTAAAAAAAAAAAAAAAAAAAAAAAACGAAAACGAAAAAGAGAAAAAAAAACGAAAAAAAATATTTAATTAATTAATTAATTAATTAATTAATTAATTAATTAACTAAATAAAATAAATAAATAAATAAAATATAACAAATTATTTTGGACTTGGGTCTCCCTCATTTGAGCCCATTACCCATGAAAATCAGTCTATAAATACTGAGGTTTCAGTAGAGGAAAAGACACTTGGAGTTACACTGGGAGATTCACTTGAGAAAAAGGGAGAGAAGCAAAAGTACTCTGAGGTTTCCTTAGAACAAAACCATGAGGAAAAAGATAGTGAGAGAAGGAAACCTAGGAACTACTCTGCAGCAACCTCCAGGCAACTCTGAAAGGTTCATTCTGACTCACAGACTTTCAGCTCAAGCAAACCTTGCCATTTGATTTTTCTTCTCCAATCAGGTTTGCCCTATATCCATCATCTTTATGCCTTTAATTTGAATGCTCTAAATATATGAGGTATTATGGGTGAATTTGATACCCTTTTGATGCATGTGTTTGACAAGAGGTTTAGGCCTCCTACCCTTTATTGCTTTTTGTGAATTGAAAGGGCATGATTCATGTGGTTACATTTTGATTTGAGGGCAACTCTTGGTTACCCTATTTTGTTTCACTAACCCTTTTGTTGAGTTTTTGTGAAGGCACATGACTTTTGCAGGGATAACTTGCGTGGTTTCCCACTTTATTCGTGGGATACCCCTAGAGGTTTCATTCCGATTACCTGTACTGACTCGCTTTCTTTGATGGTGTTTAGCTTGGAAGGATCCCTGGGTTTCCCATTCCTTTAATTGCTGTAACTTCGGATCTTTATCCGTGTGGTAATTTTTTCCCTTTCTCATACTTTATCGCTTTCTTAGCTGGAAGACCTCGATAGGAGGCAATGTTTGAGCCCCTTGGTGGCATTTTACTTTGAGATACATGTTTTGTGTTTTGTATTCATATCCCCACATGTAGCGCGGTTCCTTCGTCAAGGACTGCCTTTTTGCCCTCGAGCATCCCAAACCCTAAAACCCAAAGCAACACGTTTACTCCTTCTACTACAGGCGAGTAAGTCTCCAAAGGTCGAGCATCCGGTAGATTGCGTAGTAACGTTGTTCGTCCAAAACCCAATCCATAACCCCGTAGTTAGCCGAACTACGGCTTGCTCTGATTCTCATTCCAGATGAGATACGTAGGCATAAGACGCGATATCTTAGCGAGCACACATCCCCTTAACCCATAGGTCAGCCGAGCTACGAAGACTCTGATTCTCATATTCAGATGAGATACGTATGCAGTGGATGCGACATCCACGCGAGTCATTTTCATTTAACCCTTTTTTTGCCCCGGTCGACGTACGTACTGAAGTGCGGTACCCATACAAGGCGAAGGGTAACAGCTCGTGCCAATCTCTATACGTGACGACCATCTTCTGCACAATCTTCTTTATGTTCTTATTTGCCGCCTCAACAGCGCCGTTCATCTTAGGACGATAGGGGGAAGAATTGTGATGCTGAATGTTGAAGTTCTGGCACAACTCCTTCATCATTCTATTATTGAGATTGGAACCATTATCAGTAATGATTCTTTCGGGAATCCCATAGCGACAAATGATTTCTTTCTTGATGAAACGGGCAACCACATGTCTGGTGACATTCGCGAATGACGCTGCTTCGACCCACTTGGTGAAATAGTCGATGGCAACAAGGATGAAGCGATGCCCATTGGAAGCAGTCGGCTCAATCTTTCCAATCATGTCAATGCCCCACATAGCAAACGGCCACGGCGAAGACATCACATTCAGAGGATTCGGCGGTACATGCACCTTATCAGCATAAATCTGGCATTTATGACACTTCCGCGCATATTTGAAACAATCTGATTCCATGGTCATCCAATAATAACCCGCTCTCAACAATTTCTTAGCCATTGCATGTCCGCCGGCGTGAGTACCGAAGGAGCCTTCATGAACTTCCTGCATTAACATGTTCGCTTCGTGTCTGTCCACGCATCTGAGCAGAACCATGTCGAAGTTCCTCTTATACAGCACATCGTCTTTGTTCAAGAAGAAGCTGCCTGCCAATCTTCTCAAAGTCTTTCTGTCATTGTTGGATGCCCCTACAGGGTACTCTTGATTCTTCAGAAAGCATTTGATGTCGTGATACCAGGGCTTGTCATCGACTACCAGTTCAGCAGCAAACACATACGCGGCCCTATCAAGGCGCATAACATCGATCCTAGGAGCATGATTCCACCGAACCACCTTGATCATGGAGGATAGAGTAGCAAGAGCATCTGCCATCTGGTTCTCGTCACGAGGTATATGATACAGCTTTACTGTTGTAAAGAAAGTTAACAGTCTTCTCGTGTAATCTCTGTAGGGGACCAGAGTAGGCTGGAGAGTATTCCAATCACCATTCACTTGATTGATCACTAGAGCTGAATCTCCAAAGATGTCCAGAGTCTTGATTCTCAAATCAATGGCTTGCTCAATACCCAAGATACAGGCCTCGTACTCAGCTTCATTATTGGTGCACTCGAAAGTCAGACGAGCGGTGAAAGCCATGTGGGCACCTTTCGGAGTGGTAATGACAGCACCAATTCCACTTCCTTTGGCGTTGACAGCCCCATCAAACGTTAAAGTCCACTTTTCATCTGGATCAGGTCCCTCCCCAACAACTGGCTCTTCACAGTCTTTCATCTTGAGGAACATGATATCTTCATCTGGGAAATCAAACTTCATCGGCTCATAGTCTTCAATCGGTTGCTGAGCAAGATAGTCTGACAGAATACTCCCCTTGATGGCTTTTTGGGATGTATACTGGATATCGTACTCTGTCAGTACCATTTGCCAACGAGCAACCCTTCCGGTGAGAGCTGGCTTCTCGAATATATACTTGACTGGATCCATCTTGGAGATCAGTAAGGTTGTGTGAGTCAGCATGTATTGTCTCAATCGCTTAGCAGCCCATGCAAGTGCATAACATGTCTTTTCAAGCATCGAGTATCTCGACTCGCAGTCTGTGAACTTCTTACTCAAGTAGTAGATGGCATGCTCTTTTCTACCTGTTGTAATACCCCAAAATTTACCCTTCATTTTTTCTATAAAAAAAAAAAAAAAAACGAAAACGAAAAAAAAAAAACCGAAAAAAAATACGAAAAAAAATATTTAATTAATTAATTAATTAATTAATTAATTAATTAATTAATTAATTAATTAACTAAATAAAATAAATAAATAAATAAAATATAACAAATTATTTTGGACTTGGGTCTCCCTCATTTGAGCCCATTACCCATGAAAATCAGTCTATAAATACTGAGGTTTCAGTAGAGGAAAAGACACTTGGAGTTACACTGGGAGATTCACTTGAGAAAAAGGGAGAGAAGCAAAAGTACTCTGAGGTTTCCTTAGAACAAAACCACGAGGAAAAAGATAGTGAGAGAAGGAAACCTAGGAACTACTCTGCAGCAACCTCCAGGCAACTCTGAAAGGTTCATTCTGACTCACAGACTTTCAGCTCAAGCAAACCCTGCCATTTGATTTTTCTTCTCCAATCAGGTTTGCCCTATATCCATCATCTTTATGCCTTTAATTTGAATGCTCTAAATATATGAGGTATTATGGGTGAATTTGATACCCTTTTGATGCATGTGTTTGACAAGAGGTTTAGGCCTCCTACCCTTTATTGCTTTTTGTGAATTGAAAGGGCATGATTCATGTGGTTACATTTTGATTTGAGGGCAACTCTTGGTTACCCTATTTTGTTTCACTAACCCTTTTGTTGAGTTTTTGTGAAGGCACATGACTTTTGCAGGGATAACTTGCGTGGTTTCCCACTTTATTCGTGGGATACCCCTAGAGGTTTCATTCCGATTACCTGTACTGACTCACTTTCTTTGATGGTGTTTAGCTTGGAAGGATCCCTGGGTTTCCCATTCCTTTAATTGCTGTAACTTCGGATCTTCATCCGTGTGGTAATTTTTTCCCTTTCTCATACTTTATCGCTTTCTTAGCTGGAAGACCTCGATAGGAGGCAATGTTTGAGCCCCTTGGTGGCATTTTACTTTGAGATACATGTTTTGTGTTTTGTATTCATATCCCCACATGTAGCGCGGTTCCTTCGTCAAGGACTGCCTTTTTGCCCTCGAGCATCCCAAACCCTAAAACCCAAAGCAACACGTTTACTCCTTCTACTACAGGCGAGTAAGTCTCCAAAGGTCGAGCATCCGGTAGATTGCGTAGTAACGTTGTTCGTCCAAAACCCAATCCATAACCCCGTAGTTAGCCGAACTACGGCTTGCTCTGATTCTCATTCCAGATGAGATACGTAGGCATAAGACGCGATGTCTTAGCGAGCACACATCCCCTTAACCCATAGGTCAGCCGAGCTACGAAGACTCTGATTCTCATATTCAGATGAGATACGTATGCAGTGGATGCGACATCCACGCGAGTCATTTTCATTTAACCCTTTTTTTTTTGGTAAACAACACAAGATAAACTCACACCCTTTAGACAAGAACTACAAAAGTGGATCCCGTAGAGTACTACGGATGCGTAGGGGTGCTAATACCTTCCCTTCGCATAACCGACTCCCGAACCCAAGATTTGGTTGCGAGACCTTGTCTTTTCCTTTCCTCTTTTCAGGTTTACTTCGAGCGTTTCCTTTCCCTCCTTTGGGATGAATAACGCACGGTGGCGATTCTTCTGTCATTTTCTTTCGCCGGTTGTTTTTTTCGCACACTGTATTTTTCAGGTTGCGACACCTGTCTCGTCGTGTTGACCGAGAACACAACCCATGGAATTGTCGAGTACTGTCAAGTACATAATCAGCGGCCTCCCTGGGACTGGAGGCATGAGGATGGGGGGATTCTGCAGATACTCTTTTATCTTTTCAAAAGCCCTTTGACAATCGTCATTCCACCTGATAGCCTGATCTTTCCTCAGCAATTTGAAAATTGGCTCACACGTGGCTGTTAGGTGAGAGATAAACCTTGCAATGTAGTTCAACCTCCCTAAGAAACCACGAACTTGCTTCTCCGTTCTTGGCTCAGGCATTTCCTGTATTGCTTTTACCTTGTCAGGATCCACCTCAATCCCTTTTCCGCTAAAAATAAAACCCAGCAATTTTCTAGACCTCACCCCAAAAGTGCACTTGTTCGGATTAAGCCTCAACTTGAATTTCCTTAAACGCTCAAACAGCTTCTGCAGATTCACCAGATGTTCTTCTTTTGTCTGAGATTTGGCAATCATATCGTCCACATAAACCTCGATTTCATGATGAATCATATCATGGAACAGAGTCACCATTGCTCGTTGATATGTTGCCCCAGCGTTTTTCAGACCAAACGGCATTACCTTGTAGCAGAAGGTGCCCCATGGGGTTATGAAAGTTGTCTTCTCCATGTCTTCCGGTGCCATCTTGATTTGGTTATAGCCAGAAAAACCATCCATGAAGGAGAATACCGAGAACTGAGCTGTGTTATCCACCAAAACGTCGATGTGAGGTAATGGGAAATCATCTTTAGGGCTAGCTCTGTTCAGATCCCGGTAGTCGACACACATCCGTACCTTTCCATCCTTCTTAGGTACTGGAACGATATTTGCGACCCATGATGGATAATTGGTAACCGCTAGGAACCCTGCATCCAACTGTTTTTGCACTTCTTCTTTTATCTTGACAGCCATCTCTGGTCTTGTTCTTCTGAGCTTCTGCTTGACCGGAGGACAACCTTCTTTGAGAGGCAAGCGGTGTACCACGATATCTGTGTCAAGCCCTGGCATATCCTGATAAGACCAAGCGAAGACGTCAACATACTCTTGCAACAGTTCAATCAACCCCTTCTTCACATCATCTTCCAAAGCAGCCCCTATCTTGATTTCTTTCTTGACGTCCTCGGTGCCAAGATTAATCACTTCAGTAGACTCTTGATGCGGTTGAATGACCCTTTCCTCCTGTTTTAACAGCCTGGCAAGTTCTTCAGGGAGTTCACAGTCTTCATCACCCTCTTCTTCAGCTTGGAAGATTGGGTTTTCGAAGTCGAAACGAGCCATAGCAAAATCATTATCAATAGAATCCGGTGATGTGCATCTGCATGAGTGGTGGTATGTGCTTATGAGTGTGAACAGTGATTGAAAACTAAACAAAACATTGCCAAATATTTTTATTTTTTTGAAATTTTGAAAACTGTAAAAATAGAAAGACAGTGAACAAAATATTTGAATGTAAAAGACGTCCTTCATTTATGATAAACAATGCAGGTATTCACATAGATGAGCCCTACAATGAGTCATTACGCCCTGGGCGGAACGTAAGACTTGGACATGCATGAATAAACAAAGAAAAATTACTCCTCTAGAAGAGTGACTTGGACAATTTCCTCGGAAGACCAATTGTTGATGACTTCACCCGGGATCCTCGGACGCACCCAGTTGTCGATGTCGCAATCACTATCTCCATTTTCATCATTGATCGCAGAGATCTGGCCATATTGGATGACGCCAGCACAGGAGAAAGTAATCGGCCCCTGACGAGTCTGAAGTGCTGAAGTTGTAGAAGTCAGCGCTGGTTAATACCCAATCCCGAACTTGTCGTCTTTCATTGGTAACTCCAACAGACGTCCCCAACCGGGAGCAATACCTGAATCCACCAAGGCTCGCGCCTGCTTGAAAGATGAGATAGGGGCTCCTGCTTTAACCCCTTCCACCAGAGCTGCATCCTTGATCTGAACTGATTCAAAGGCCTGACACAGGGTCTCATGAATTTCACCTTCTACCTCTACGTACTTGAAGGTAGACAGGTTACTTACCAGTATGTCCTCCTCACCACAGACGGTGACAATTCTTCCATTGACTGGGAACTTGATCTTCTGATGTAGTGTTGAGGAGACTGCCCCAGCATTGTGGATCCAAGGACAACCCAAAAGGCAACTGTACGAGGGACTGATATCCATCACATAGAATACGGTGTTGAAGGTTTGTGATCCAATCTGAATTGGCAATTCTACCTCTCCAAACACCGACCTCTTAGAACCATCGAAGGCTCTCACCATGAGATCAGAAGGCTTCAAGACCAAACCTTCTACTTCCAACCTTGACAGGGCTCTCTTGGGTAGCACATTGAGAGAGGAACCTGTATCCACCAGAACGTGAGATAACACGGTGTCTTTGCATTCCATTGAGATATGCAAAGCTTTGTTATGGTTGCGTCCAGCTGGTGTTAAGTCAGAATCAGTAAAGCCCAGCCCATTGCTCGCATGAACATTCGCAATGATCCCTTCTAGCTGGTTTACTGAGATCTCCTGAGGCACATATGCAACATTAAGGACCTTCAGAAGTGCCTCCCTGTGTGCCTCTGAACACAACAAGAGTGAGAGAATGGATATCTTGGATGGAGTCTGAATCAACTGATCGACTACCTTGTAATCGCTTTTCTTTATGATTCTCAGAAGCTCGTCCACATCTTTCGCAAAGGTGGGCTCAGAACCAGCTTGGGGTGCAGAGGTACCCTCATTTACAACTTGCTTGCCTTTGGCCTTAGTCGCGGCATCAGCACTATCAGCTTGGGTAGCGGGTGGCGAGAATAGTCTGCCACTCCTGGTGAATCGCCCGATTCCACCAACATTGTCCACTGCGGGACCTTCAACTTCGAGTTCAGACTTTTGACCCTCTTCTACCTTCAAAGGTCGTTCCACCCCATGATCGTGTGTGTATACACTCCCCCCATAATGCCATGGAATGGCCCTTTCACTGGTGAAAGGTAAAGGACCAGGGGTTGTGATTGTCATAGCGGCCGGTCGCACTGGTGGCACTGGTTGCGCTTCTGGCACACTGATCTGATTAGTCGGGTAAAAGATGGTGATAGTGGCGACATCATAGTCATACTCAGGAACCTTATTCATTGAAACAAAAACATCCGGAACACCGGAATCAAGTTCAGTTACATCAAAATCAGACACATTATTTGGTATATCATCAACAACATTTGGAAAATTAAATACATCAATGGGAAATACACAATCAGCAGGAACAACATCTGTGAATTCTTCAACAGCGTCTTCAAACACCTCTTCAACTACCCCTTCAACAAATTCTTTGTCAGACAAGTCTTCAACTTGGAGGGTACCATTGTCAAGCAAAACCTGGATACCCTGTTGCAGTTTCAAGCAACCCTTCTCCTGTGTAGCGCAATCCAAACAACCTTTCCAACAACCGGGGAAAACATCGGCCTTCAGCAAGCATTCCTTAATTTCCAGCAACGGGGTCTTCAACTTCAACACATCCTTAACGGACTTGGCTTCTTCTTCCAGCATATTAACGTTTGCACCACCATGCTGTGGCATGGGATTGTTGACGACATTAGGAGCAGGTGCAAGGTTGATAGCCTTTGAATCTATGAGGTCCTGAACTACGTGCTTAAAAGCTTTGCAGTTCTCGATATCGTGGCCAGGTGCCCCAGAGTGGAAACTGCACCTAGCATTGGCATCGTAGCCCACCGAAAGTCTACCAACCGGAGGAGCCAGAGTGCGTAGCTGCACAAGTTGTAGTTGTTGAAGATTGGCAAGCAGTTGAGCGCACGACATTGGAAGAGTGTCGAAACGCCGGTCCATCATCCTCTGCCTCTGTTGATAGGCGGGTCTGTTACCTGGTTGTTGTTGTTGTTGATACTGAGCTGGTTGACGTTGTGGTTGCTGTTGTCGGTATTGATTCTGTTGATGTTGTGGTTGTTGTTGTAGTGGTGCTGCAGCCGGAATGGTCACAGCCGCAACATACGGTTGTTGATGGTAAGTCTGAAAATTATTCCTCCGGTTATCCCTGTTTTGATATGAAGATGCAGAATTCACACCTCCTTCCCTCTGCTTCTGTCCTCCCATAAATGGCTTCTTTACCCCAGATGAAGATCCACCTCCATTGTGGCTCTTGTAGGTCTTCAAGTAATTCTCCACCCTTTCTCCGGTAGAGACCACATCAGCAAAGTTAGAGGCATTGCACCCCACCAGACGCTCCAAGTAAGGTCCAGGCAACGTATTCATGAACATGTTGGCCATTTCCTTTTCCAACATGGGAGGTTGAACGCGGGAAGCTGTCTCCCTCCAGCGTTGAGCGTATTCCCTAAAGCACTCATTGCTTTTAAGGGACAGGTTCTGGAGTTGAGTTCTATCTGGGGCCATGTCTGCATTATACTGGTATTGCTTCACAAAAGCCTCCGCCAAATCCCTCCAGCAACGGATATGGGCTCTATCCAACCTCATGTACCATTCCAGGGATGCCCCAGCTAGGCTGTCCTGGAAGAAGTACATGAGTAGCTTCTCGTCATCAGAGTATGCAACCATCTTTCGGAAGTAGGCTTGCACATGGGTCTTCGGGCAAGAGCTACCATTGTATTTGTCAAAGATTGGGACTTTGAACTTTGGTGGGACCCTCACGCCCGGGACCAATCCCAAGTCAGAAACATCTACCCCCAGAGGGTTTTGTCCTTCCACCGCCTTCAGCCTCTCCTCTAATCTCCTGAACATGGGATCCATGCCATGGCCCATGCCAAAGTCTTCCGGCAGCAAGAACTGATCATCTTGATCATCGTGAATGGGTTGATGATCAGGATTGTTATGTGGGATCGGGACAGGCCCCGATCCATTAACCTCTGCATTTGGAGGATCAGTCACGACCTCTGGTTGAGTAGTTGCGGGATTTCTTTGTATCATTTGTCTAATCTCCTGCTGTCCCTGCGCTACTCCCTGGACCACGTCCATGAACTGGTTCATGCGGACCCTCATCTCAGCAAGTTCTGCTTGTAGACCCTCCATAGCTTCCTGCTGGTTTCTACGGGTACCGTACCGGTGAATTCCTGAATCAGCTATCCTGCTAGTGGAACACCAAATAATATGAGAACACCGCGGCGACACCTGTTATGCAAGAATATGCAAATGAATATGTTAATGCAATGACAAGTTTATCACTTCCAAAAAGGTATTCTACCCCCTTGATTCCGGTCTCACGAGAAAATCGAGCCGTAGATAAACTTCGGAGATCAAGATGCAAAAGAGAGCAGGTCTTCATATAGATAAATTCAAAGAGAATGGCCTTAGCCAATAGTACATCAAAAGAGGATCTCCACAACAAGCCTGTGGATCACCACTACACAACAACAAAGCAATAAGTAAAAAAGGAGGAGCAATAATCAGGACTCAGCCTCCTGTGTACAAACCATGAGGACTTCTCCTCACTTCAGCCAGCAATGCTATCGTGTCAGGATAATCTGGGAATTCTATCAAACGCCAGATAAGCAGATTCCTTTGGTGAATAACTCCATCCAACTCGTTGATGTGCTCTCTGTAGTAATTCCCATCATCTTCTCCGAATACCTCTTCAAGTCTGGATTTCTTCAAACCTGCCAACACCTTAAGTTCTTCAATTTGTCCTCGAACCTCATTGAGTTGATCGGTGATGTAACCATTGGTAGAACGGGCGCACAGAAGCTCATTGTTCTTCTCCTTCAGCAAAGTCTTCAATTTCTCCATCTGACCAGTCAGTTCGGTCACCATCTCCTCCTCCTTTGCCTTCCGAGAAGTTGAAAATGCATCCCATTGCTCTTGCCAACCTGCCAATTTACCATGAGCATCCATTAATTGTTGCTTGACTCGCTTCAACTCAGAACTGGATGATCCCAAGGCCTTGTCTGTCTTCCTGAAGAAGTCCACCTCCACAGCTAATTTCCTTTCTGCTTCCCCTTGCAATCTGACGGCTTCCCCCTTCTGATATTCTGCCTCATGGAATTGATGCATATAGTCTTGCAACTTCGCACTTAACTCCGAGTTCTCGGTTTGAAGTCCCTCCATGGCATTCTTCAATTTGTCATACTCCTCCCGGCTCACCATTGTTGACTGCGCAAGAGTAGGTGGATACATAGGTTCTTCTACAGGAAACGGCAGACCCAACTCTTTGACTCTTCCTCGAAGCCACTCTCCATACTGAGGGTAAGTTCTACAATCTCCTTTTCTAAGCACAGTTCTTCCTCTCTTGATCACCTTGAGCCAGGCCTCTGCTGCCTTACGGGATACAGTCAAATCAAGCGAAGAATGGAAAAACAGAGATTCTTCCACATCCTTTTCCAAAGGCGGAGTCCTTAAAGCATATCCGAACTGTCTGACTGCTAGAGAAGGATTATAGTTGATTCCTCCTCTTCTTCCTACCAACGGTACATTTGGGAAGCTCCCACAACTGTGAATAATATCCGCCCGAAGCAAGCTCCGGTCAGACCACCAAGAAATATCTTCAGCTCTCAACCCCATCAATCTCTTCGACCAACTCAACGAGTCCTCGACATCAACGAACGCTCCTGATTTGGGTAGGTGAGAACTGAACCACTTATAAAACAAAGGCGCACAACAATTCACCAATCCTCATTTTCTATTCTCATTCCTGTGATGCATTGAATGAAAGAAATCCCCTAGCAAGGTCGGCACCGGATTTCCCAATACAAAGAGGCGTACGGCGTCTATGTCCACAAATTTTGCAACATTAGGGAACAGGACAATCCCATACACACAAAGAGCCAGCACAACATTGAAACCCCTCTGGTCACCATCTTCCAGTTTCTTCTTTGCTTCTCCCAGTAAGAAACTCAGATGAAAACCATTAACTTCTCCCTTCTGACACATATTAGCCTTCAAGACTGATTCCCTCAAATATGTGGTTGAAGCAACCATGCTGAGATCGGGCAGACACTCCGAGCTGTAGAATAGCAACTGTGACTTGATGGGAACTCTGAGAAAACTGGCAATCTCCTCCAAAGTAGGGACCAAAACATAATCCGGGAATGTGAAGTACCTCAATGGAGGGTCATAGAACTGCAGCAGTGTGAAGAGAGCATCATGTTGATCTTTGGAAAGAATCGTGACGAAACTTAGAATCAAACTGTAATCCTCTCGGAATCCTTCTAGAGAACCAGGATCCATTAACTTCATTAACTGTTGAATGGGCTCCAGACAGACCACCGGAAACTTGTAGGCGACGAGTCTCTTTCTGCCAACATCCATCTTAAGAGAACCAGAAAAACCCCGACCGGAATCAAGAAGAAGATGTAAACCCCACTAGAAATGGATAAACATGTGTTAAATGATATGAATGCAAATGATGTGATGATGTGAATGTAATGCAGTGACACGTCAATCAGGATTGCTGTATCTGCTTGAACATCTGTCAGATTGCACTGTCTGAAGAGAAACCCACTAAGGGATATAATATAAGATCAAAGCCCTGCTCTAGAAAACCGGGTTGGTTGGAGGTTAAGGTTTCCTGAATTTAGCCCGCCCCTCACTGGTAGGTTCTAAGAACAGAAGTTTGTCAGCTTCAGCCCTTCAGTCGAGAATAATACGTTTACCACTGAAGGTTTGGCATTATTACGGGATAAAAAACCTCTGCTGACTCCCCTCAACAGGACATCCTAAAGCAAGTTCCCAGTCTCGGGGTCCTCGGATTGATCAGCGAGAATGCGCCCACCAGAGCTAACATAATCACGTCTCGGAGGAGAGGCCTCGACTGAGTTCTCGGAAAATGGTCACCAGAGTCGACAATTTCTAGAGGAACATCATGTCGTTACGGAACATCCGTAGGACATAATATATCCAAGAGAAACCTCGTCTGGGTGTGGTTCTTCACGAACGACTTAACGTAGCAACATGCCACGCAAGCCTCATGAACATCCACTCTAAAATCTGTGTGTACACTCAAGCCTGGGTAATGGGCTTACCTCTCATAGAACACCCCACCCCAACAAACAGATAAACGGCAGCAGATACAGCAAACATATGTACATGAATGCAATAAGGTAAAGCAGGTAAATGCTGAAAATAAATAACTGTACAAAAGAATAAACACCCAATAAACAAGAAACCTACAAAAGCTAGGAGGGACTCGCTTAGGGAAACCAGAGATTCTGGGTTCGGTCCCCAGCAGAGTCGCCAGCTGTGGCAACCCGAAAAATACAGAGGTGCGAAAAAAACAACCGGCGAGAAAAGAAAAAGACAGAAGAGTCGCCACCGTGCGTTATTTATCCCAAAGGAGGGAAAGGAAACGCTCGAAGTAAACCTGGAGAAAGGAAAGGAAAAGACAAGGTCTTGCAACCAAATCTTGGGTTCGGGAGTCGGTTATGCGAAGGGAAGGTATTAGCACCCCTACGCATCCGTAGTACTCTACGGGATCCACTCTTGTTGTTTCTTGTCTAAAGGGTGTGTGTTATATCTAATGTACTATTTACTAAAAGGGGGGTCAAAAGAAAATGACTCGCACGGATGTCGCATCCACTGCATACGTATCTCATCCGAATATGAGAATCAGAGTCTTCGTAGCTCAGCTACCTATGGGTTAAGGATAAGTGTGCTCGCTAAGACATCGCGTCTTATGCCTACGTATCTCATCGGGAATGAGAATCAGAGCAAAACGTAGTTCAAACTAACTACGGGAATGAGGGTCTCGATTGCGACTAGGGCAAGAGAAAGGGAAGGTCTCGATCGCAACGAGGGCGAGAGAAAGGATCGCAACGAGGGCGAAAGCAAACAAGGATTAGTTGTTAGTCGTTAGTCAAACTCGACAAGACATTGCATCTTGTGCCTACGTATCTCATCTGAACATGAGAATCAGAGTTGCTGTAGTTCGGCTCACGCACGCCAAACAAACAAACACACAAGCAGGCAAACATGGAGCCTGAGTGCCAATCACTGGACTTACATCAGCATCCGAACCAAAACACACACAAAAAGGCAAACGTGGAGCCCGAACGCCAATCACTGGACTTACATCGGCATCCGAACCAAAACACACGCACACTGGAACCCGAATGCCACTCGATGGACTTACATCAGCTTCCAAGCACACAACAACCAAACAAGTTAATAGGGAGTCGGGAACTCGAGCCTATAACTGTCAAGCACACACACAAAAAGAAAGAAAAGTGTGAAAAAGAAAAAAAAGGGTGCCCGGAGAGATCTCGCACGATCTCCTGCCTACGTACCTCATCTGGTATGAGGATCAGGGCGACGTAGTTCCCCTTAATAGGGGAAAGGATGAACACAAACTAAAAGAGACGCTGAGACGTCAAAAGAAACAAAAGGTTGGAAAAAAGAAAAAAGGGCGCCCGGGGAGATCTCGCTCGATCTCCTGCCTACGTATCTCATCTGGTATGAGAATCAGGGCGACGTAGTTCCCCTCCATAGGGAAAAAGGACTAGCCTAACCAGATAACAGAGGGAGACACAACTAGGGAGACTACGACTCGAGCCTAGATGTTATCATGCAAAATCATCCCTAAGTTAAGGTTTCTAGCTAACTTGCACAGGAAGCAAGCCTATCCTAAACATGACTTGCACAGGAAGCAAGTCACACCTAACCTAACTTGCACAGGAAGCAAGCTAAACTAAACCTAACTTGCACAGGAAGCAAGTCAAACAAACACACAAGCACAGGTAGCACACACTATATGCAAGCAATGGGCTCAATCAAAGTTAGGTTTTAGTCGAGGGGTCATATCAACCTCAACAAACAAACCACTGGAACTGGGTAGTGTTAGCTCTTAACCTTGCCATTGAGGGGCTAAGGTGAAGCAGATGAAGGGTGAGTGAAGATAAGACTTCACAGCTCTTATCCCTGGCCTGGGAGAGCTTAAGACAAGAATGTGTGGGTTCAGAAAGGGGGAACCCTTTTACACATTTAAAACTAACTCAACTGTACAATTGTACAAGATCTTGGGTTTGTATCTGCAATGCATCAACACAGTGATGTGAGCAAAGCAGATGATACACAGAATAGCAGGGGATAGATTTCATATCCCTTGGGTTCTGCCAATTGCCTCTTCACTTAGGAGGTCTTTGACTCTATACAAGGAAAAATGTAAACAGTCACAAACATTGCCTCTTAAGGAGGACTTCAGACAGGTGCCTGGCCAAGTAACAGGCCAGGTCTTCCAGACTACATGAAGATAAGAAATTATACCTCAATGCAAATTGCTCTTAAGCAAAGCAAAGCAAAGTTCTTAAAGAACTATAAGCAACTAAAAGTACCAAATCTGAAGTGCAATGTCGATTCAGGTGTTGTTTGGTTGTTTTGTGATGAAACAGATGAAGCTTCAGGTTCCAGGTGATGAATAGAGGAGGGAATTTGGCTCAACAATGTTGGAAATAGCTCAAAACCGAATCTGCCATGAATGAGCTCTTGTTGCAACAGTAGCTTTTCTTTGCTTCCAGTTGTGATATGGTGTTTTCTACAGCTCAAAAAATGATGGTATATGATGACAAAACCAAACCAAGCTCGAGTTCTTTTGAGTTTTTCAGCAAAAATGCAAAATGAAGAAAAGAGGTTTTGAGAGCAAGAGAGTTTTCTGTTTGTGTAAGAGTGGCTGCTAGGGTTGTGTTCAGCAGAAAATGCAGTATATGTATGCTGTTTAGTGTGCTAAGCTTGATTAGTTTAGGTGGTAATTGGAATTTTGCAAATGAAGGTGTTTTTTGCTAATTTGAGGATTTTCACTTAAATGGCAAGGTCTGTGGTTACAGCTGCAAAAGTGGGCCTTGTACACACTCCAAATATGATTTCTTAGCAATTTCAATTGGCAAAATATATTGGAAAGGCTTAAATTGCAAAATCACTTTTTCACCTCACTTGAAATAATTCAAGTCACTTCAAAAAGTGCCATTTTGATTGGTGAATTTTTGGTAAATTGTGATGACATATTTGGAAAGAGGGCATCAAATGTGACTTGTAGCAAAAAACCCCACCCAATTTGGCCAAATGGTTTGGAAGATATGCCACTTTGAAGTTCAAAATTGTTTGAGAATGATTTGATCATAACTTGCCAACCATTCATGGGAATTGAGTGTTCTTGGACTTTTTGAAAATGGGAGAACAAGATATTCAACTTTCATGTTGGGAAAAAATTCATTTGAAGCTTGTATCATGATGTAATTTTGAGGATCAAGACTTTCCATTTTTGGCAAATTCCAATTACAGGTCAACTTTCTATTTTTGGAAATTTCTTGTTTGACTTCAAATTCTTCCATGATGATGTTTGACATGTTATATGAGGCCTATATGGACATGAATGAACCCCTTCAAACCATTTACCACCTTGAAATCCATAAAATCAGGCACAGTTGACCACAGTTGACCATGGTTGACTTTTTAGGGTTTCTGGTGAACTGAGCCATGACTGATGACTTCTGGGCACCCAATCTTTTACCAAAACACTTCAAAAGGACCCCTAGGTCATGTGAACATGTTGGACCAACCCAAGGGCCTTGCCTCAAAGGAAAATGCACTGACTTGCTTGATTGACTGATCTCCTGACCAGTTTGACCTAATTCTTCTGAATGGCTTGCACTTGGGCAAAAGGGACAATGCAATGTTATGCAGTGGACTATGTTAATGTTATGACCTAATATGAGAATGTATGTGCAAAGGGTGGGTGCAAATTTGAGGTGCTACAATTTTACCAACACATAAAAAGTTAGGCCTTAGTGCATTTCAGAATAGTCAGATGAATTGACTGATCAACTTCTCAAGTCCATGACTCATATCTTGATGAATTGATGATTGAGAACACTCAAATAAGTTCAAATATGCATGAAATGAAGAATTAAATAACTTCCCTTGATTGTATTTGACCATGGGCTAAGGTTGCTTCATGAGCAAGGTATTGTGGTTGATCAGATGAACTAGGGTTCCTTTGGGACACAAACCTCAAACCCTTTGACTTGCTTTGATCAAAATGATGAATTGAGATACTTGGGAAGCATATTTGACGGAGGAGAGCTTTGGGAACCATTACCATGCTTGCTATCATCTCCTTTTGACCTTATCATTGCACAAAGGATCTCCTTGAAGCTCTTGACCTTGTGATTGCTCAAGCTACAAACAAAAGATGTTAGTGACATATTTTTATGCTTTTGGTTAGTAAAAAAAAAAAAAGCAATGATATATAATTCAAGCATGCTTGGTGATCTCAAACCACTCACAAGAAGTCTCACCCAAAGGCAAAGGGAACCAAGATGCTAATGATCCTTGAGGCAATGCAAATGCAATGTTATGATTCCATGAGGGATCTTAGGGACAAAATTAGGGTCTTACAGATGCCCCTATTTAAGGTCATTCTAGCCGGAGAAGTGAAGGTTAAAATCTTCGTCTCGACGGGGTAGAATGGGCTTAAAAATTAACAAAGAGACGAATTTTGGTCCCTAAGAGACCTCATGATGCAAATGTATGCATGCAAAAAGTAAAACTCTGTGGGGATATGTGTCCACAAAGAAAGAAAGAGATGAGGAACGATTGAAAATTCACTGGAGTAACACAGAGACTCTACCGGGGAGCCAAAAGGATAGAAATGCGTGAGCAGGTCACGACTTGAAACTTGCTGAGAGACACGAAGAGAATCCATGAAATAAATCAATGGAAGGACTCGAGCTGACTCGAAAATGCATGTATAGGGGAACATGCCAATACAACAAAAAATTATCCGCAACGGATACTTTAGATAAGAATCCGGACTCGGGTAGAGGATGTCCACTAAGGACTCAGCTGAGGAAGATCCCAACAGAACTCTCCTGGGGAAGCAACGGGATGAGGTATTACCGGTTACTGGGTAATAAGCTCAAAGAGACGTGTGATCTGAACACCAGTATAAGGGTGAGAGAACAACATGCTCGGGAAGAATGAATATCTAAGACCGGTATAAGGGTGAGAGATATCGATCAACCAAATCATCTGAGGAAGACCTAAAAAGGTATATCTTAACTCAGGCAAAATCTGACTCCACAGGGGACAAAAAGTCATAATAGGGAGCAGAAAGAGGGAACACCAGGGATGCCGGTTACTGGGCATATAATAGGTGACCAATCAAAGCGTGAATTGGGGAATGTTCCCAAGACACTCATCATCCGAAAAGAGGGCAAAAAGCAAACTTGATTATGGGATGGACATTTAATTCCAAAACAGGGATACGAATCTTACTCGATTGGGGAAGAACAAAACTTCGACCAAAGAGTGCATGAGATATATTATCTATTACCGTCAGAACGTAGATAATATACTCGCATGGAAGATTATCCACAACCGGTTACTGGGTTAATAAAGGATAAATCGACCGACAAAGAAAGGCATCGGGATACCAAAACTAGGTATATAATGATGACCAATCAGGGGGAGCAACAGACATTACCGGCAAACGGCATATGAAAGATGACTTGCTGGGGATAAATTACCCAATCGGAGCAATTATCCGAGAGAATGAGGGAATATCAACACCGAATATTGGATACTGATAACCGTCAAGGAGGGGATTACATCTACCGGATACTGGGTAGAAAATCATGGAAGAGTAATCGTCATCGATTAGGATGAACAAAAGGTTAACTCTGCGAAGGGGAGAAAATAGGGTTTACGACTACCGGTATAAGGGTAGAAAACCACAGACTCCGCCGGGGATAAGATGAATGATTACTAATTACTGAGCAATTATTCATTTATACCACAGGGAAGCGCAGGAAACAAGTCACAAGAAGCCAATTTAGGATCAAACTAAAGAGGCAAACTGAATCAAGATTCGTCCTAGTGAGGATATAACTCAACAAGGACCCCCATCCCAATATATGTGTTGGGGAGGAAGCAAAAACAACCGTCGTCCACGAGGATATAACTCAGTGGGGAATGCGGAAGGAAAGATATACACTTTCTGCTTAATGGGCTGACTCTATATTGAGGGAGATCAGACACCGACATCTGCTTGGGAAATGTACTATCGACTAACAGGAAATAACAAACAAAGATATATGGCAAATAATGCAATATGAATATCTGAATGTTTGAGAATTATATGCACATATGCGTGGTTTATGTATGATGAATGCTGACAAACAGACATTTCTAACACAAACAGCTCCAAAGGATAAGCACACAAACATCCGGTACTACATCTCAAGAGAGAAAGCCAGGTTCACCGTAGAGTATCCAATCTGATGAGGGCGAGATACCAAGAAACAAAGATCTCTGCCGGGGGATGATCATCAGTCATGCCAGTTGGGGAACATGAGATATCTCACCATGTAAGCAACTCTACTGGGGAACCTATCTGAGGGGGGTAAAGGGATTATGGGGATCAACCACCAAGTACCGTGCTCACCAAAGAGATCACATCTGCTGAGGAGGAAAGGTCGCTACTCCACTGTAGGGAAGAGTGGTGAATATCGTACAAAACACTCCACCCAGTAGGAAAACCACAAAAGGCTCTGGAGGAAGGATATACAGTCATGCCAGGAACATGAACCAATGTCTTACCCTGTTGGATCATACCATCCTTGGGAGAGCACTAAGGATCTCCTAAGTATCCTTTCGTCATTGTGAATGTTCACTTTGTTTAAAAACGAGTTATGAAAAATTAGTTTATTCAAAACAAGGATATTGTCGCAACCTGAAAAATACAGTGCGCGAAAAAAACAACCGGCGAAAGAAAAAGACAGAAGAGTCGCCACCGTGCGTTATTCATCCCAAAAGAGGGAAAGGAAACGCTCGAAGTAAACCTGAAAAAGGAAAGGACAAGACGAGGTCTCGCAACCAAATCTTGTGTTCGGGAGTCGGTTATGCGAAGGGAAGGTATTAACACCCCTACGCATCCATAGTATTCTACGGGATCCACTTTTGTAGTTCTTGTCTAAAGGGTGTGAGATTACCTAATGTGTTTATTTACTAAAAAGGTTAAGAGAAATGACTCGCGCGGATGTCGCATCCACTGCATACGTATCTCATTTGAATATGAGAATTAGAGTCTTCGTAGCTCGGCTGACCTATGGGTTAGGGGATGTGTGCTCGCTAAGACATCGCGTCTTATGTCTACGTATCTCATCTGGAATGAGAATCAGAGAAAGCCGTAGTTCGGCTAACTACGGGGTTGTGGATTGGGTTTTGGACGAACAACGTCACTACGCAATCTACCGGATGCTCGACCTTTGGAGACTTACTCGCCTGTAGTAGAAGGAGTAAACGTGTTGCTTTGGGTTTTAGGGTTTGGGATGCTCGAGGGCAAACAGGCAGTCCTTGACGAAGGAACCGCGCTACATGTGGGGATATGAATACAAAACACAAAACATGTATCTCAAAGTAAAATGCCACCAAGGGGCTCAAACATTGCCTCATATCGAGGTCTTCCAGCCAAGAAAGCGATAAAGTACGAGAAAAGGAAAAAATTACCACACGGATAAAGATCCGAAGTTACAGCAATTAAAGGAATGGGAAACCCAGGGATCCTTCCAAGCTAAACACCATCAAAGAAAGTGAATCAGTACAGGTAATCGGAATGAAACCTCCAGGGGGTATCCCACAAATAAAGTGGAAAACCACGCAAGTTATCCCTGCAAAAGTCATGTGAGCCCTCACAAAAACTCAACAAAAGGGTTAGTGAAACACGATAAGCATTTTTTTCATGGATAACAGTATGGTTTCAGGAACCTCAAACCCTGTGGCATACACTTCAGAAATTAAACGATTAAGCATTCAAGGCATTATTCACATATTCATACACAAATATAAACCCGTGGGCAAAACCTGATGTTACCTCATACATTCATAGCATTCAAATTCAAGGCATAAAGTAATAGGAACAAAGGCATACCTGATGAGAGAGATTGATTAAGATTGAATGGTACGGCCGGATCTGCAAAGTAATACTAGGGTTTGTGTGAGGCAGAGGTGATTCTGTGCAGTTGAGTTCCCTTCAGGGTTTGGAGGCTGCTCTGAACTCTGTTAGTTCTTCTCTCACTATCTTTTTCCTCAGGGTTTTGTTACAAGGAAACCTCAGTGTATTTTGCTTCTCCCTTTTTCTCAAGTGAAGCCTTGGTATTTATAGACCGAGTTCCATGGTTTTGTGGGCTCAAATGAGGGAGACCCAAGTCCAAAAAAAATTTGTTATATTTTATTTATTTATTTATTTATTTTTTCGTTTTTTTTTTTCCAGAAAAAATGAAGGGTAAATTTTGGGGTATTACAGCTACCCCTATTCAATCAACTGGAGACCCGGAAAGAAGATGGCAGCTGCTTTCGTACTTTCGAGGTATCAAGGGATTGAATACAATAAAAGCCCAAAAATTTGCACTGAAGTGAAGTGAAGTAACAATGTCTGTCAGAATCGGCAAAGAGGTGGTCTTGAAAGAAGAATCCGTCTGGTACGGTGAGAGTCAGTCTGAATACCGAAAAAGAATGTTAACTTGGATACCAAAATAAATGGTAACACAGAAATAACCATGGCCTGAATGCCGCTCATCAGTCTGAATACTGGAAAGGACTTCGATCTGAACATCGGAAAATTGGCCTGAATGCCACAAGTCGCATCGACCTGAACGTCGGAAACTTCTTCGATCTGAACATCGGAAAGACTTGGCCTGAATGCCACTTCGATCTGAATATCGGGAAAACTGGCCTGAATGCCACTTCGATCTGAATATCAGAACACTGGCCTGAATGCCACAAGTCGCATCGACCTGACCATCGGAAACTTCTTCGATCTGAACATCGGAACACTGGCCTGAATGCCACTTCGGTCTGGATACCGGAAAACTGGCCTGAATGCCACTTCGGTCTGGATACCGGAAAACTGGCCTGAATGCCACTTCGGTCTGGATACCGGAAAACTGGCCTGAATGCCACAAGTTGCATCGACCTGAACGTCGGAAACTTCTTCGATCTGAACATCGGAAAACTTCATGCCTGTCAGCATTGGCAGAAATAGGGAATGATAATAGAGGCGGCGCATGGGCCAATGACACTTGCTGGGGATAACCGAGGTGGGTCATGAACAATCTTCAGTCTGATTACTGGAAACAACTTCTAGCTTATCACTTGGGATACCGAGAATGTTTTATGCTTACATGCGTATGTTTGAATCTTTCAATGGCGTAATGCTCCATGAAAATGGAAATGCTACGCGATTTGGGAGGATGCAATGCAATATGATTCTACATGTAGGGATGCGAAATGCTGGGTAGAATGCCAAGATGAGGCAAGGGGATCTACTGGGGAAATGATCACCATCTTCTGGACCCTGGCAAGGCTGTTGGAGATGCACAGCGCAAAGAATTCTGTGGGGAAATGACCCGCCACACGGTGTTCTAGCAATGACGAAATACCGAGATTCTAACTGGGGAGAGAACGACACTGAACACCTGCTGTTGGGGAAAGCGATAGTGGTTCTGGCAACCACGATCTGCGAGAGATGACTCAACAGGGGAAGCAAACACTGATACGGTACCGAGGTTCTGTTTCAAGGAAAGAAACCATGGATCTGGCATTGGGATTATCGATCTGGCCTCGAACTCTGAGGAGCAGCCGCTTCTGCTGGGAAGATACAGTCTGGCACTGTCAACTCCGCTGGGGAGTGTATAATCTGAAACAAACGCTTGGGGAAGTACAGTGGTGAGAACCTGCTGGGGATTGAAGAATCCAACACTCTGATCAGCTCTGTAGGGATAAGACACCGAATTCGTCTGTTGGTGACTTCACTGGGGAAGATATTCACGGTCATCTGCAGGGGATTTTAAGGAAATGCCCCGAGGATATCTGTTCTGAATAGACGATCCAAAGCACTTTAAAATTTACAGCAATTTTAAATGTTTATTAAGCATGTACCTGTAAAGCCCTTATGTGTCATGATGCAATGTTTATCAAAAATTTGGACGTTATTTTTGCAAACAAAACAGTAAAATGAAAATGAAAACAGAGATATACTGAATAACATGATTTTATTGATTGAATGGCCTTTGAATAGGCATTTACACCAGGAAGCAATCCCTGGAAAGAGGTAATCGCACAAAAGATAAAAACAGAAATTAATCTAATGGCAATGTGAAATGGATTTCTATTGGGTTCCAATTCTGCTATGACTTGCCCGTCTTCAAGATCCTCCAGATGATCAGCCTTCTGAAAAGGTGATTGGACTGTTTCCTACCTTTCGAAAATTTCCAGTCATCGACATGAGATGAGATTCAGAACTAACTCAGAACGCAGTCATTCGCTTAATCCCTAACTTTTGCCTGGATCGCCCTTTTCGGGTTTTCAATCCACCGGGATACCCATTTTTGCCTAAGTTGCCTTTTCAGGTTTTCAACTTACCGGGTGTACGATCTTTTCATTTTTAATCCCTAATTTTTGCCCGAACCTTTTCATTTTCTTGGTTCATCGGGATGCCCGATTTTTGCCTGGACTATTCTTTTTACTGTCCAGCGGGTCTATTTTATGCGAAGTATTTTTTAACTGCGTCTGAGTTCACAGGGGAAGTGAAGTTTTCACCATCCATAGTTGCAAGCATTAAGGCCCCACCATCAAAAACCTTGGTGACAATATACGGTCCATCATAGTTAGGAGTCCACTTGCCCCTGTGATCTGTCTGAGGAGGAAGGATCCTTTTCAACACTAAATCTCCGACTTGGAAACAACGAGGACGCACTTTCTGATCAAAGGCTCTCTTCATCCGACTCTGATACAACTGCCCATGACAAATGGCTGCCATTCGCCTCTCTTCGATAAGACTCAACTCATTGAACCTTATCCGAATCCATTTGGCTTCGTCTAACTTGACATCCAACAAGACTCTTAGAGAAGGAATCTCCACTTCAACAGGTAGGACTGCTTCCATACCATACACCAGGGAGTAAGGGGTTGCCCCGGTCGATGTACGTACGGAAGTGCGGTACCCATGCAAGGCGAAAGGTAGCATCTCATGCCAATCTCTGTACGTGACGACCATCTTCTGCACAATCTTCTTTATGTTCTTATTTGCCGCCTCAACAGCGCCGTTCATCTTAGGGCGGTAAGGGGAAGAATTGTGATGCTGAATGTTGAAGTTTTGACACAACTCCTTCATCATTTTGTTGTTGAGATTAGAACCATTATCAGTAATGATTCTTTCGGGAATCCCATAGCGACAAATGATTTCTTTCTTGATGAAACGGGCAACCACATGTCTGGTGACATTCGCGAACGACGCTGCTTCGACCCACTCGGTGAAATAGTCGATGGCAACAAGGATGAAGCGATGCCCATTGGAAGCAGTCGGCGCAATCTTTCCAATCATGTCAATGCCCCACATAGCAAACGGCCACGACGAAGACATCACATTCAGAGGATTCGGCGGTACATGCACCTTATCAGCATAAATCTGGCATTTGTGACACTTCCGAGCATACTTGAAACAATCTGATTCCATGGTCATCCAATAATAACCCGCTCTCAACAATTTCTTAGCCATTGCATGTCTGCCGGCATGAGTACCGAAGGAACCTTCATGAACTTCCTGCATTAACATGTCTGCCTCGTGTCTGTCCATGCATCTGAGCAAAACCATGTCGAAGTTCCTCTTATACAGCACATCATCTTTGTTCAAGAAGAAACTGCCTGCCAATCTTCTCAAAGTCTTTCTGTCATTGTTGGATGCCCCTGCATGGGACTCTTGATTCTTCAGAAAGCACTTGATATTGTGATACCAGGGCTTGTCATCGACTACCAGTTCAGCAGCAAACACATATGCGGCCCTGTCAAGGCGCATCACATCGATCCTGGGAGCATGGTTCCAACGAATTACCTTGATCATGGAGGATAGAGTAGCAAGTGCGTCTGCCATCTGGTTCTCATCACGAGGTATATGATACAATTTTACTGTTGTGAAGAAAGTCAACAGTCTTCTCGTGTAATCTCTGTAGGGGACCAGAGTGGGTTGGAGAGTATTCCAATCACCATTTACTTGATTGATCACCAGAGCTGAATCTCCGAAGATGTCCAAAGTCTTGATTCTCAAATCAATGGCTTGCTCAATACCCAAGATACAGGCCTCGTACTCAGCTTCATTATTTGTGCACTCAAAAGTCAGACGAGCGGTGAAAGGTATGTGGGCACTTTTCGGAGTCGTAATGACAGCACCAATTCCACTTCCTCTAGCATTGACAGCCCCATCAAACAACAAAGTCCACTTTTCGTTTGGATCAGGTCCCTCCTCAACAACTGGCTCTTCACAGTCTTTCATCTTGAGGAACATGATGTCTTCATCTGGAAAATCAAACTTCATCGGCTCATAATCATCAATCGGCTGCTGAGCAAGATAGTCTGGCAGAATACTACCTTTGATGGCCTTCTGTGACGTGTACTGAATATCATACTCTGTCAGTACCATTTGCCAACGAGCCACCCTTCCGGTGAGAGCTGGCTTCTCGAATATGTATTTGACAGGATCCATCTTAGAAATCAACAAGGTAGTATGGTTCAACATATACTGCCTCAGTCGGCGAGCAGCCCAGGCCAAAGCACAACAAGTTTTCTCAAGCTGCGAATATTTGACTTCACAGTCGGTAAACTTTTTGCTAAGGTAGTATATGGCATGCTCTTTTTGACCAGACTCGTCATGCTGTCCCAATACACACCCCGTCGAGTTCTCAGTCACTGATAGGTACATTATCAGAGGTCACCCAGGAACTGGAGGTATAAGGGTCGGAGGTTTCTGTAGATACCCTTTTATCTTCTCGAAAGCCCTTTGACAATCTTCATTCCACCTGATAGCCTGATCTTTCTTCAGCAATTTGAAAATTGGCTCACACGTGGTTGTTAGGTGAGAGATGAACCTTGCAATGTAGTTCAACCTCCCTAAGAAACTACGGACTTGCTTCTCTGTTCTTGGCTCTGGCATTTCCTGTATCGCTTTTACTTTGTCGGGATCCACCTCAATCCCTTTTCCGCTAACGATAAAACCCAGCAATTTTCCCGATCTCACCCCGAAAGTGCACTTGTTCGGGTTAAGTCTCAGTTTGAATTTCCTCAAACGCTCAAACAGTTTCTGCAAATTCACCAAATGTTCTTCTTCTGTCTGAGATTTGGCAATCATATCATCCACATAAACCTCGATTTCATGATGAATCATATCATGGAACAGAGTTACCATAGCTCGTTGATATGTTGCTCCGGCATTTTTCAGACCAAACGGCATCACCTTGTAGCAGAAGGTGCCCCATGGGGTTATGAAATTTGTCTTTTCCATGTCTTCTGGTGCCATCTTGATTTGGTTATAGCCAGAAAAGCCATCCATGAAGGAGAATACCGAGAACTGAGCTGTATTATCCACCAAAACATCGATGTGAGGTAATGGGAAATCATCTTTAGGGCTAGCTCTGTTCAGATCCCGGTAGTCGACACACATCCGTACCTTTCCATCCTTCTTAGGTACTGGGACGATGTTTGCAACCCATGGCGGATAATTGGTGACTGCTAGAAACCCTGCATCCAACTGCTTTTGCACTTCTTCCTTTATCTTGACAGCCATCTCTGGTCTTGTTCTTCTGAGCTTCTGCTTGACCGGAGGACAACCTTCTTTGAGAGGCAAGCGGTGTACCACGATGTCTGTGTCCAGCCCAGGCATGTCCTGATAAGACCAGGCGAAGATGTCAACATACTCTTGCAGCAATCCAATCAGCCCCTTCTTCACATTGTCTTCTAAAGCAGTCCCTATCTTGATTTCTCTCTTGGCGTCCTCGGTGCCGAGATTAATCACTTCAACAGACTCTTGATGCGGTTGAATAACCCTTTCCTCTTGTTTTAATAACCTGGTAAGCTCTTCAGGGAGTTCACAGTCTTCATCACCCTCTTCTTCAGCTTGAAAGATTGGATTTTCAAAGTCGAAACGAGCCGTAGCAGAAACGTTATCAATAGGATCCGGTGATGTGCATCTGCATGAGTGATGGTATGTGCTTATGAGTGTGAATAAGAAGTGAAAACTAAACAAAACATTGCCATTTTTATTTATTTTGAAAAACTGCAAAAATAGAAAGACAGGGAACGAAATATTTGAATGCAAAATTACGTCCTTTATTTATGATAAAAATGCAAGTGTCACATAGACGGGCCCTACAATGAGTCATTACGCCCTGGGCGGAACGTAAGACTTGGATATGCATGAATAAACAAAGAAAATTACTCTTCAAGAAGAGTGACTTGAATAATATCTTCAGAAGACCAATTGTTGATGACTTCACCCGGGATCCTCGGACGCACCCAGTTGTCAATGTCACAATCACTATCCCCATCTTCTTCGTTGACTGCAGAGACTTGACCATACTGAATGATGCCAACACTGGAGAAAGTGATTGGCCCCTGAAGTGTTGTAGAAGTCAAAACTGGCTGATACCCAATCCCGAACTTATCTTCTTTCATTGGTAATTCCAACAAACACCCCCAACCGGGAGCAACACCTGAATCCACCACGGCCCGTGCCAGCTTAAAGGATGAGATAGAGGCACCCGCTTTAACCTCTTTCACAGACTCTTGGACAGACAGATCTTCAACCTGGAGGATACCCTTGTCGAGCAAGGCCTGGATACCCTGCTGTAGCTTCAAACAACCTCCACTCTGGCTCTTATAGGTCTTTAGGTAATTCTCCACCCTTTCTCCAGTAGAGACCACATCAGCAAAGTTGGAAGCATTGCACCCCACCAGACGCTCCAGATAAGGTCCAGGCAGCGTAATCATGAACATGTTGGCCATTTCCTTTTCCAACATAGGAGGCTGAACACGGGAAGCTGTATCCCTCCAGCGTTGAGCGTATTCCCTGAAGCACTCATTGCTTTTAAGAGACAGATTCTGAAGTTGAGTTCTGTCCGGAGCCATGTCTGCATTATACTGATACTGCTTCACGAAAGCCTCTGCCAAATCCCTCCAGCAACGGATGTGGGCTCTGTCTAGCCTCATATACCATTCCAAGGATGCCCCAGCCAGGCTATCCTGGAAGAAGTACATAAGTAGCTTCTCGTCATCAGAGTATGCAACCATTTTACGGAAATAGGCTTGCACGTGAGTTTTGGGGCAAGAGCTGCCATGGTATTTGTCAAAGACCGGGACTTTGAATTTCGGTGGCACTCTCACACCTGGGACCAACCCCAAGTCAGCAACATCTACTCCCAGAAGATTCTGTCCTTCCACTGCTTTCAACCTCTCTTCCAATCTTCTAAACATGGGGTCCATGCCAAAGTCTTCCTGAAGCAAGGGGAACTAATCATCCTGACCATCCTGAATGGGTTATTGATCTAGGTTGACATACGGGATCGGGATAGGCCCCGGTCCATTGGGACCATTAGCCTCTCCAGCTGGAGGATCAGCCAACGTCTCCGGTTGAGTAATAGGGGGATCCCTCTGTACCAACAATCTAAGCTCCTACTGTCCTTGAGCCACCCCTTGAACCAAATCCATGAATTGATTCATGCGAATCTTCATCTCGGCGAGCTCTGCTTGTAGGCTCTCCATCGCTCTCTGTTGATTCCTTCGGGTACCGTATCGGTGAATGCCTGAGTCAGCTATCCTGCTAGTGGGACACCAAGCAATATGAGAACACTGCAGCGGTACCTGTTATGCAAGATATGACAATGAATATGTAAATGCTATGCCATGTTTATCAAATCCAAAAGGTATTCTACCCCCTTGATTCCAGTCTCACATCAGGCGAATAGTGCAAGAAGACTGAATCATGGATAAACTTCTGAGATCAAGATGCAACAAAGGGAAACCAACATACAAATGAGTTCCAGGAAAGGGGCCTTAGCCAAAAGTACATCAAAAGAGGATCCCCACAACAAGCCTGTGGATTATCACTACACAGCAACGAAACAAAAAGTAAAGGGAGGATAATAAACCAGGAATCAGCCTCCTGTATACAACCCATAAGGACTGCTCCTCACTTCATCCGGTAATGCCACCGTGTCGGGATGATCTGGAGATTCTGTCAAATGCCGGATAAGCAGATTCCTCTTGTGAATGATCCCATCCAGTTCATTGATGTGCTCTCTGTAGTAATTCCCATCATCTTCTCCGAATACCTCTTCAAGTCTGGATTTCTTCAAACCTGCCAACACCTTGAGTTCTTCAATCTGTCCTCGAGCCTAATGGAGTTGATCTGTGATGTAGCCATTAGTAGAACGGGCGCACAAAAGCTCATTGTTTTTCCCCTTCAGCAAAGTCGTCAATTTCTCTATCTGACCAGTCAGTTCGGCTATTGTCTCCTCCTCCTTTGCCTTCCGAGAAGTTGAAAATGCATCCCATTGCTCCTGCCACCCAGCTAATTTACCATGAGCATCTACTAACTGCTGCTTGACTCGCCTCAACTCAGAACTGGATGATCTCAAGGCTTCGTCTGTCTTCCTGAAGAAGTCCACCTCCACAGCAAATTTCCTCTCTGCTTCCTTTTGCATTCTGACGGCTTCCCCCTTCTGGTATTCTGCCTCCTGGAATTGATGCATACAGTCTTGCAACTTCTCACTTAACTCTGAGTTCTTGGTTTGAAGTCCCTCCATGGCACTCTTCAACTTGTTGTAATCCTCTCGGCTCACCATTGTTGACTGCTCAAGAGTAGGTGGATACAAAGGTTCTTCAATAGGGAACGGCAGACCAAACTCTTCGACTCTTCCTTGAAGCCACTCTTCATATCGAGGGTAAGTTCTACAATCTCCTTTTCCAAGGACGGTTCTTCCTCTCTTGATCACCTTGAGCCATGCCTCAGCTTCCTTACGGGATACCGTCAAATCAGGCGAAGAATCGAAAAACAGAGATTCTTCCACATCCTTTTCCAAAGGCGGAGTTCTTAAAGCATATCCAAACTGTCTAACTGCTAGAGAAGGATTATAATTGATTCCTCCTCTTCTTCCTACCAACGGAACATTTGGGAAGTTCCCACAACTATGAATAATATCTGCCCGAAGCAAGCTCCGGTCGGACCACCAAGGAATATCTTCAGCTCTCAACCCCATCAATCTCTTCGACCAACTCAACGAGTCCTTGACATTAACGAACACTCCTGATTTGGGTAGGTGAGAACTGAACCACCTATAAAACAAAGGCACACAACAATTCAACAATCCCCCTTTTCTATTCTTATTTCTGTGGTGCACTGAATAAAAGAAATCTCCTAGCAAGGTCGGGACTGGATTTCTCAACACGAAGAGGCGTATTGCGTCCATGTCCACAAATTTGGCAACATTAGGGAACAAGACAATCCCATACACACAAAGAGCCAACACAATATTGAAACCCCTCTGGTTACCTCCTTCCAGCTTCTTCTTTGCTTCTCCCAGTAAGAAACTCAGATGAAAACCACTAACTTCTCCCTTCTGACACATATTAGCCTTCCAGACTGATCCAAATATGTGGCTGAAGCAACCATGCTGAGATCGGGCAGAAACTCAGAACTGTAGAACAATAACTGTGACCTGATAGGAACTCTGAGAAAACTGGCAATCTCCTCCAGAGTAGGGACCAAGATATAATCCGGGAATGTGAAACACCTCAATGGAGGGTCATAGAACTATAGCAGTGTGAATAGGGCGTCATGTTGATCTTTGGAAAGAACCGTGACGAAACTTAGAATCAGACCGTAATCCTCTCGGAATCCTTCTAGAGAACCAGGATCCATTAACTGCATCAACTGTTGGATGGGCTCCAGACAGACCACCGGGAACTTGTAGGCGACAAGTCTCTTTCTGCCAATATCCATCTTAAGAGAACCAGAAAAACTCCGACTGGAATCAAGAAGAAGATGTAAACCCCCTTGAAATGGATAAACATGTGTTAAATGATATGAATGCAAATGATGTGATGCAATGATGTGAATGCAATACAGTGGCATGGAAATCAAGATTGTTGTATCTGCTTGAACATCTGTCGGGTTACACTGTCTGAAGAGAAAACCACCGAGGAATATAATACAAGATCAAAGCTCTGCTCCAGAAAACCGGGTTGGTTGGAGGTTAAGGTTTCCTGAATTTAGCACGCCCCTCACTAGTAGGTTCTAAGAACAGAAGTTCGTCAACTTCATCCCTTCAGTCGCGAATAATACGTTTACCACTGAAGGTTTGGCATTATTACGGGATAAAAGACCTCCACTGACTCCCCTCAACAGGATATCCTAAAGCAAGTTCCCAGTCTCGGGGTCCTCGGATTGATCAGCGAGAATGCGCCCACCAGAGCTAACATAATCACGTCTCGGAGAAGAGGCCTCGATTGAGTTCTCGGGAAATGGTCACCAGAGTTGACGATTTCTAAAGGAACATCATGTCGTTATGGAACATCCGTAGGACATAATATATCCAAGAGAAACCTCGTCTGGGTGTGGTTCTTCACAAACGACTTAACGTAGCAACATGCCACGCAAGCCTCATGATCATCCACTCTAAAACCTGTGTGTACACTCAAGCCTGGGTAATGGGCTTATCTCTCATAGAACACCCCATCCCAACAAACAAACAAACAGATCCAACAGATACAACAGATGAATGCAAGTAAGTAAGTAAATAAATGTACAAAAGCATGAACACCCAATAAACAAGCAATCACACGAGCTAGGAGGGACTCGCTTAGGGAAGATGGACCAGCAAGAGGTCAACTTCTTAGGTCCCCAGCAGAGTCGCCAGCTGTCGCAACCTGAAAAATACAGTGCGCAAAAAAAACAATCGGCGAAAGAAAAAGACAGAAGAGTCGCCACCGTGCGTTATTCATCCCAAAGGAGGGAAAGGAAACGCTCGAAGTAAACCTGAAAAAGGAAAGGACAAGACGGGGTCTCGCAACCAAATCTTGGGTTCGGGAGTCGGTTATGCGAAGGGAAGGTATTAGCACCCCTACGCATCCATAGTATTCTACGGGATCCACTTTTGTAGTTCTTGTCTAAAGGGTGTGAGTTTACCTAATGTGTTTATTTACTAAAATGGTTAAGAGAAATGACTCGCGCGGATGTCGCATCCACTGCATACGTATCTCATCTGAATATGAGAATCAGAGTCTTCGTAGCTCGGCTGACCTATGGGTGGGGGATGTGTGCTCGCTAAGACATCGCGTCTTATGCCTACGTATCTCATCTGGAATGAGAATCAGAGCAAGCCGTAGTTCGGCTAACTACGGGGTTGTGGATTGGGTTTTGGACGAACGACGTCCTTACGCAATCTACCGGATGCTCGACCTTTGGAGACTTACTCGCCTGTAGTAGAAGGAGTAAACGTGTTGCTTTGGGTTTTAGGGTTTGGGATGCTCGAGGGCAAACAGGCAGTCCTTGACGAAGGAACCGCGCTACATGTGGGGATATGAATACAAAACACAAAACATGTATCTCAAAGTAAAATGCCACCAAGGGGCTCAAACATTGCCTCCTATCGAGGTCTTCCAGCTAAGAAAGCGATAAAGTACGAGAAAAGGAAAAATTACCACACGGATAAAGATCCGAAGTTACAGCAATTAAAGGAATGGGAAACCCAGGGATCCTTCCAAGCTAAACACCATCAAAGAAAGTGAATCAGTACAGGTAATCGGAATGAAACCTCCAGGGGGTATCCCACAAATAAAGTGGAAAACCACGCAAGTTATCCCTGCAAAAGTCATGTGAGCCCTCACAAAAACTAAACAAAAAGGTTAGTGAAACACGATAAGCATTTTTTTCATGGATAACAGTATGGTTTCAGAAACCTCAAACCCTGTGGCATCAACTTCAGAAATTAAACGATTAAGCATTCAAGGCATTATTCACATATTCATACACAAATATAAACCCGTGGGCAAAACCTGATGTTACCTCATACATTCATAGCATTCAAATTCAAGGCATAAAGTAATAGGAACAAAGGCATGCCTGATGAGAGAGATTGATTAAGATTGAATGGTACGGCCGGATCTGCAAAGTAATACTAGGGTTTATGTGAGGCAGAGGTGATTCTGTGCAGTTGAGTTCCCTTCAAGGTTTGGAGGCTGCTCTGAACTCTGTTAGTTCTTCTCTCACTATCTTTTTCCTCAGGGTTTTGTTACAAGGAAACCTCAGAGTATTTTGCTTCTCTCCCTTTTTCTCTCCAGTGAATCTCCCAGTGTAACTCCAAGTGTCTTTTCCTCTACTGAAACTTCAGTATTTATAAACTGATTTTCGTGGGTAGTGGGCTCAAATGAGGGAGACCCAAGTCCAAAAAAACATTTTGTTATATTTTATTTATTTATTTAATTAATTTTATTTATTTATTTTTTTTTTAACTTTTTTTTTTCGTTTTTTTTTTCCAGGAAAAATGAAGGGTAAATTTTGGGGTATTACACATGGAACTTGGACTCTTCATGCATGGGCCTGTACAGGCGCGTGCAAAGCCCAAAAATGGATGAAAATGCAAGTTGAACTCAAATGCCAATGGTTTGGACGTGTGATTAGAGTTGCATTGGCTTGTGCATGAAGTTATGATGTGAATTCCATAATTGAACCTAAACATTCACCTCTTCGAAAATGCCAATTAGAAAATCCAAACATAAGCATGTGGGTAATGGTTGGAAAGGTATTGATGTAAGGAACAATTGTTATGTTGGGCAAAAATCCATTTGAAGTGTGGAAATTAGTGAATTTTGAGTTTAAAGTGTAATGTGCAAAACATGTCAAGGCAAGGTTTCCAAATTTGGCCAATGTTCAAGCCCTTCTGCTTTGATGATGCAAGCCTCAAATGAAAAAACCTCCAACATAAAAGTTGTAGATATTTTTAGGACAATCAAAATGGGCTTCAATTTTTCATCATTTGGATTTTTGATGAAAGAGTTATGGGCACTTGAAGTTGGACATTTTTGCCTTTCAATGCATTTGGCCCAAAAGGACCTATAATGTCTTGCATTATCACATGTATTTCCTTTGAGATTTTGAACTTTTATTCAACATAACATTTGAATTAGACATCTTAAGCTTTCCAATGAATTTGATCCCACCTAAAAATCATAAAAAATGAATGAGTTATATCTTTGGGAAGTTGACCCAAAATTAGGATTTTAGTTAAAATGACCTATAATGTCTTGGAATGGGAGATGACCTTCCAAACTTCAAATCAATTTTTGATGAACATGAAAGTTGTTCATATTGTCCTTAAGAACATTTTTTATTTTGGAATCATCTCCATTTTACCCACACATGAAAAGTTATGCCTTAGTGCATTTCAGAATAGTTAGATGAATTGATTGATCAACTTCTCAAGTCCATGACTCATATCTTGATGAATTGATGATTGAGGACACTCAAATAAGTTCAAATATGCATTAAATGAAGAATTAAAGAACTTCCCTTGATTGTATTTGACCATGGGCTGAGGTTGCTTCATGAGCAAGGCATTATGGTTGATCAGATGAACTAGGGTTCCTTTGGGACACAAACCTTTAACCCTTTGACTTGCTTTGATCAAAATGACGAATTGAGATACTTGGGAAGAATATTTGATGGAGGAGAGCTTTGGGAACCATTACCATGCTTGCTATCATCTCCTTTTGACCTTATCATTGCACAAAGGATCTCCTTGAAGCTCTTGACCTTGTGATTGCTCAAGCTAAAAACAAAAGATGTTAGTGACATATTTTTGTGCTTTTGGTTAGTAAACAAAATAAGAAAAGCAATGATATATAATTCAAGCATGCTTGGTGATCTCAAACCACTCACAAGAAGTCTCACTCAAAGGCAAAGGGAACCAAGATGCTAATGATCCTTGAGGCAATGCAAATGCAATGTTATGATGCCATGAGGGATCTTAGGGACAAAATTGGGGTCTTACAGAATGCAATTTACATCTAATGGCTTGTGTATTTTGAATTTTGTCGTGTTATTGCTAGATCTTGGTTTTGTTTTTTATTGTTTAAGAGTTGTATTGGTATAATATAACATGTTGCTACTGTGTCTGTTTCATTATTGGCTCTGTGATTACCATAGAGTGTGTGGATATATGTGTGGCAAAGAGAGAAGAATATTTTAGAGGGTGTTAAAATTTTGATTCCCATAGGAAAATTGGGTGAGAGGAGGAAGATTTTTTTTTCTTTGACATGTGTCATTGTGTGATTGTTTTATTAAAACAAGTTTAAGAAGAATGTTGAAAATAAAATAAAAAGAAAGGATGTTGGTTTCCCGATTTCTTTGTTTTTTTTCTTTTCATTCTTTTGCTAAAACATATTGTGTAGTAGTTGGAATTCAAAGTTGTTTTTATTTTTAGTTGTTAGATGGAGAATAGCAAATACAAAGCCCATTTCTATTGGTGCCTCCATATCATATAGTATCTCTTATATGTAGTAATAAATTTGTAAATATTATGATAAGGGTTATGTTATTGCCTCTTAAAATTTCACCGCATTTTGAATCGGTTTTTAATTCGTGGATTCGACATATTTATGTCGTTATGTCGGCCAAGTTTCTATACATTGATTATGAATTTTCACCGTGTTTCGATCCATACGTACGACATTCCAACTCCATTGTCATTACGTAGAAATCGGTTTTTTGAGCACATTATCGATTTAAATTGACATGGTTACTGATTCCATTTTCATTCTAATCAAATTAATTAATTAATTTTTTTTAACTAGTTAATTAATTTTAATTAACCTGATTATTTGATTTTATTAAATAATTTTGATAATTAATTTTAATTAACTTAATTAATCAATTTAACCGAGTTTTAATCAATTAATTTTTTATTTAAATATTGATTGATTCCTTCCACTATCATTTTATAATACAAACTCAATTCCAAAGCATTAAAATCACAATTCTCGATTCAATATCGAGCCCCCTTTTTCCATTCCATTGTAAGTCGATTGCTTTTAAGCATCGCCATCAACCTCACATATAAATAATTTTACTAACATTCTGTACAAATTCAATCATTTTTCTAAAACAACTTAATCTCTAAATAATATTCTCTTATAACATAAACTTGGGATGAAAAGGATATAGGAAGCGTTCGCTTCACCATTTCTCAAGTACTTGAATGATTGGCGCACGCCATATTACTCGAATCCTTGTCACCCGATTAAAACTTCAGTCATATAAATTCAAAACTATTTTCCTACATCAAATACAACTTCTAAAGAACATTTCCTTTATAAATTAAATATCAGACGATAAAAAAATGGGAGGCGTTCGCCTCACCATTTCTCGAATAATTGATCGATTGGTGCTCGCCATATTGCTCGATTTTATTTCGACTTCCGATTAAAACATTTTAAATAAACTTGGATAGAGGAACGAATGGCGCACGCCTTATTGTTCCTTGAATAAGAAAGTGGGAGGCATACACCTTATTACCGCGCACATTCAATTTCCACAAACGAACTTTCAATATAATTTAAACGAAAAAGGAGTAGAAGGCGTTCGACTTATTATTCCTCGAAAGAATCGAACGGTTGGTGTGCACCATATTGCTCAATATTTTGTCGTTCTTCAAAATATGTCAAAAACGTTAAACCCAATTTCTCGCCCCCGTGCGATCGAAACCAAACAAACCAAACATCAAACATATCAATTCAACTTGTCACCCCCGCGTGATCAAAACTCTTTTAAAAAAGAACACTGTTAATCCTTTCTAATGCGCACAACAAACTAGTGCTTAAGCCTCCGCCGAGAGTAGACAAGCCAACGTTTAGCCTTTAGAACGCGATCTACACAGTCGTTCATTAAAAAATACCAACAAACCGTAGTTCCCCGAACTACGAATGCTCTGATTTCCTTATTGTACCATAAGGATACGTAGGCAGGAGATTGATGTATCTTCGCGAGCACACTAATAAAAAACCTCCCTTTCCCCCTTTCTGAGGTATCCATCCATATCTATTATCTATTTTAATCACTCGAATAAAGAAAATAACATTCAACTAAGATTCAAATAGCAAATTAGACTAAAAGGTTCCTTTTGAGTACAACGGACGTGAGGGATGCTAATACCTTCCCCTTGCGTAATTGACTCCCGAACCCGGATATGGTTGCGACGACCATTATTCCATTTTTAAAGGTTTTATATATATTTTCCTATTCCTTCATTGGAATAAATAAAGTTCGGTGGCGACTCAATTCGAACTAACAATTTTTCCGCGTCCATCGTGAGGGATCGCATTTTTTTCGAGGTGCGACACCTAGGTATGAGCTTGATGAAGCATTGGTGGATGCACACACTACCTACAAAGGCAACAAGCTATACATTGACATATTTTTGGGATTTTGGTTAGTAAATAATGAAAAATAAAGTATGATACAATCAAATGTGCTTGGTGATCTCTCCCAATGCAAACCCTAATGAGTGAGGGGTAAGGAGGATGCCAAGGTGTGATCCCAAAGTCAATGCATATGATGAGATAGCATGAGGGATCTTAGGGCCAAAGTTAGGGTCTTACAACTGCCCCTATTTAAGGACATTCTAACCAAGGATGTGAAGGTTAAAATCTTCGTATCAACTCAGTAGAATGGACTTAAACAACAATATATAGAAACAAATTTTGGTCCCTAAGAGACCTCACGATGCATATGATATGAAATGTTAAAACAATCTATGTGGGGAAAATATTTCCACAAAGGAAAAGAATTCGGAGAGACTGAAAGTCCACAGGAGCATAATGCATTCCATAAGAAAAGTTCATTGGGGAAGACAGAGACTTTGGGGGATAAACAGTTGTGACTAGGCCAGACTACCACTTGAAATCTGCTGGGGACACAAGGATATTTCCATGAAAATAAATCAATGGAAGGACTCGGTTGGGATAAGGGAAATCTGCAGGGGGAACAGGTAGATTAGAACAAAACTGAAATACTCGAATCAAACTCATCTAGGGAAGAATAAACTTCAATGCATGAGTACCAAAAGTATATTATCTATTACTGGTTATTGGGTAAAAAGATAATGTACTCTGACAGAGAGACATCCGTTACCGATTAGGGTAAACATATCAAGGATCACTCATTAAGAAAACGGAGACACATTCGTTACCAGTTACTAGGTAAGAATGACCTACTGGGGAATTATATCAAATAGGGTTTACAACTCCCGGTTACTGGGCAGAAGACCAAAGAGAGAGTATTTGTCACCGGTTAAAGTGAACATATCAAGGATGGACTCAAAGGAAGAATATCCGTCATCGGTTAGGATGAACATATTAAGGATATATTGTCTGGGAAAAAAAGGAATTATATATATATCAGTTGCTAGATAGAATACCAGAGAGAAAATTCGTCATCGATTAGGATGAACATATTAAGGATTAACTATGAGGGGATAAGTAGGATTTATATCTACCGGTTACTGGCTATAAGACCTCAAAGGGAGACAATCCATCATCGGTTAGGATGAACATATCAAGGATTAACTCTCTGGGGAATAAAAGTAGGGATTACAACTACCTTTTACTGGGTAGAAAACCACAAAGGGAGAATATCTGTCATCGGTTAGGATGAACATATCAAGGATAGATTGCCTGGGGAAACGTCAAAATGAATCCGCTGGGGATAACAAAAGGAAGTAAATTACAATTTACCGGGTATTGGGCAAGAGTAATGTACTAAAAAATCAAGAAGAATATTACCAGTTACTGGGTAATATACTCTCAGGGGACTAAAAGTATCTATCTAGGTAAGAGATAGAAAGAAACAGTCAAATTCTTTCTGCTTATAATTCTATTTAGGTAAGATATAACTCAAGGGGGGTGGTTCCATCCAGATAATTAACTAGGGAGGAAACTGAAATAATGATCATCCACGAGGAAATAACTCAGTGGGGAATGAGAAAGGTTAAATTCTTTCTGCTTAAGGGGCTGACACTCTACAATTGAAGGAGGATAGACACATCAAATATGCATAGGGAAATAATAAAGATATGTTGAGGATCCAAGTCATCAACTCTGAGGGGAATTTTAGGTCAACACCGTATCAAATGGGAGACAACCTCGCAGGGGACCAAATCAAATACTGCTTAGAATCATCATTGCCGCATATGAAGATGAACTCCGCCAGGGAATACAAGAGATATATCTCTGCAGAGAGGAGCTAGGCAAACTGCTAAGGATGTAAGCCTTTAACTCAGCTGGGAGAATTTGCCAAAGGGACCGATCACCAATTCCATTCTACTGGGGAATAAATGATGATCTGCTTGGGGGAAGACCAACAAGGCTTTGCATTGTCAAGACTTACCTGTTCTCAGACTACTGTTGATATTCCTTGCTGAAATCAGTTGCTTTTAAAAGTAATTTCTTTCATTATATTTTCAAGAAAAAATGATTTTAATTCCTTTCAAAATTATCATCATAAAAGATTCAATTTTATTTAGCTGAAATAAATAAGAGTAGAAACAATTGGATAAAAAGCTCAACTTTATTTAATAGAATGGTAGTCTGCAGATTGATGCTGGTTTTCTTATTACCTCTGAATATCCGCAGTGGGTGGCCAAGATTGTGCTTGTTCCTAAACAAGATGGAAAAGTCTGTATTTATGTTGATTACAGAGATTTGAATAAATCCAGTCCGAAAGATGATTTTCCTCTACCACACATTGATATGTTGGTAGATAATACAACTAAATTCAAAGTATTTTCGTTTATGGATGTATTTTCCGGTTATAATCAGATCAAGATGGCACTCGAAGATATGGAGAAGACAACATTCATTACACCTTGGAAATATTATGTTATCGAGTGATGCCCTTCGGTTTGAAGAATACTGGTGCAACATACTAGAGAGTTATGACCACTCTTTTTCATGATATGATGCATAAAGAGATTGAAGTCTATATTGACGATATGATTTCTAAATCAAGTGATGAAGAAGAACATGTTGAGCATTTGTTGAAGTTATTCTAGCGTATGAGGAAATATAAACTCTACTTAAATCCCAATAAGTGTACTTGTGGTGTTCGTTCTGGTAAGTTATTGAGATTTATTGTCAGTGAGAAGGGTATTGAAGTTGATCCTGCCAATGTCAAAGCACTACAAGAGATGCCTGCCCAAAACTGAGAAGCAAGTCAAAGGTTTTCTCGGCCGCTTGAACTATATGTCAAGATTCATATCGCATATGAATGCCACATATGCACATATATTTAAGCTTCTTCAGAAAGACCAGTCTTGTGATTGGGCCATGGTTTGCCAGAAAGCTTTTGACAGTATCAAAAAGTATCTGCTTGAGCCTCTGATTCTGTCTCTGCCTATTGAAGGAAGACCTTTGATCATGTATTTGACTGTGATTGAAGAGAGTATGGGCTATGTTCTTGGTCAGCAAGAGGAATATGGGAAGAAAGAATATGCAATTTACTACCGTAGTAAGAAGTTCGTCGATTGTGAGACTCAGTATTCTATGCTTGAGAAGACATGATACGCATTTGCTTGGGCTGCTAAGCGTTTACGCCAGTATATGTTGAATCATACTACTTGGTTGATATCCAAAATGGATCTAATCAAATACATTTTTGAGAAGCCTACTTTAACTGGGAGGATTTCCCGTTGGCAGATATTGTTATCTGAGTATGATATTAAATGCCGATCTCAGAAAGCTATTAAAGATAGTGTCTTGGCTGACCATTTGGCTCACCAACCTATTGAAGATTATCAGTCAGTGCAATATGATTTTCCTGACAAAGAGATTTTGTACTTGAAGATGAAAGATTGTGATGAACCATTGCTTGAAGAAGGGCCAAAACCTGGTTCCCCTTGGGGCATGGCATTTGATGGAGTTGTTAATTCGTATGGTAATGACATTGGGATAGTGATTATTACTCCTCAAGGCACTCATTTCCCGTTTATAACTAGATTGGCCTTCAAATGTACAAACAATATGGCTGAGTATGAAGCTTGCTTTATGGGGCTTGAAGAAGCCATTGATTTTATAATGAAGTATCTCGATGTATATGGAGATTCAACTTTGGTTGTGAATTAGATCAAAGGTGAATGGAGATGAATCAACCCGGTTTGATACCATATAGAGATTATGTGAGGGGGATATCAACTTTCTTCATAAAGGTTGAGTTTCATCATATCCCACGAGATGAAAACCGGATGGCAGATGCTCTTGCATCATTATCTTCAATGATTATGGTAAAGTTTTGGAATGAGGTTCCCAATTTGACTGTGATGCATCTTGATAGGCCAACTCATGTATTTGCCATTGAAGAAGTCAAAGATAAAAAGCCGTGGTATTATGATATCGAATGTTTCATCCAATGTCAGATTTACCCATCTGGGGCATCTTTTAAGATAAGAAGACTTTGAGAAGATTAGCTGGTAACTTCTACTTGAATGGTGACGTGCTTTATAAGAGAAATTTCGATATGGTTTTTATCAGATGCATGGGTAGACACAAAGCAGACCTATTGATGACTGAAGTCCATGAAGGTTCCTTTGGTACTCATTCTAATGTACATGTTATGGCGAAGAATATGTTGAGAGCAAGTTACTATTGGCTGACAATGGAATGTGTCTGTTGCAAGCTTGTGAAGAAATGCCACAAGTGTCAAATTTATGCAGATAAAATTCATGTTCCTCTGACACTGTTGGACGTTATTTCCTCTCCATGGCCCTTCTCCATGTGGGGAATTGACATGATTGGTATGATTGAGCCCAAAGCTTTAAACGAGCATCATTTTAAATTAGTGGATATTGATTACTTCACAAAGTGTGTTGAAGAGACATCGTATGAAAATGTGACCAAGCAAGTTATTGTGAGGTTTATCAAGAATCAAATCATATGTCATTATGGTGTGCCAAGTAAGATCATTACCGATAATGGATCGAACTTGAATAATAATATAGTGGAAGCTCTTTTCAAAGACTTCAAGATTGCACATCACAATTCTTCTCCCTACAGACCCAAGATGAATGGGGTTGTTGAAGTTATGAATAAGAATATCAAGAAGATCATTCAGAAGATGGTTGTGTCATATAAAGATTGGCATGAGATTCTCCCATTTGGTTTGCATGGGTATGGTACATCCATCCGCACTTCAACAGGGGCAACCCCTTTCTCTCTTGTTTAGGGCATGGAAGTTGTTCTCCCCGTGGAGGTTGAGATCCCATCATTACGTGTTTTAATGGAAGCCAAGTTGACAGAAGCTGAATGGTGTCAAACCAGGTATGATCAACTGAATTTGATTGAAGAGAAGAGGATGACTGTGTCATGGCCAGTTGTATCAACAGAGAATGAAGAAAGATTTTGATAAGAAGGTCAAGCTTCGTGTGTTCAGGGAAGGTGACCTCGTGCTCAAGAAGATTATTTCTTTCAAACCTGATTCTAGGGGAAAATGGACTCCTAATTATGAAGGCTCATATGTTGTTAAGAGAGCCTTTTCAGGCGGTGCTTTGATTCTTACAACTATGGATGGTGAAGAGTTCACTCGTCATGTGAACATCGATGCAATCAAGAAATACTTCGTGTAAAAAAGAAAAGAACAACTTGCTAAGTTGAAAACCTGAAAGAGCGGCTTAAGCAAAAATGAGCGTCTCGGTGGATTTAAAACCCAAAAGGGCGGTCCAGGAAAAAGTTAGAGACATAAAATAGAAAATTCATCTCGTTAGATTGAGTACCCCTTCTTGGGGCAATCTAGGCAAAAATTAGGGATTATAGTAAGTAACTGCATCCAGCTGGCCCTGATCAATGAAGCAATTTTGAGCAGTCATTTGGTTCTGATTCATCATTCTCATGGATCTTTACAAAGTTTGAAAATGGTAATTTACATGGAAAAGGACTACATTGAATACAATGATCACTACTCTCCCTACCAATTTCAAAAAGGAATGTCAACGACAATCTCAAAGACGGTAAGTCTAGATGTGTGAAGCATTTGTTGGTCTTCCTCGAACATTTGTATGGTGACTTTATCATCCCCAACAGTTCGTCATTTATCCCTAGCATGGTTGATAAGCTTTCATCCCCATCAGAGTTGATGACTTGTTGCTTTTACAATTCGTTCTTCCCCAGCTGAGGTATTCATGTTTTTTCATTTCCCAGTTTGTGACTTGATGAATGAACCCTGGAACCGTTATTTGGTCTCCAGATCCCCAACACATTTATTTTTGTTGCATATCTGTGACAGTTTCTCCTTTGCGTGAGTCAGCATATCCGGTTAAAATTTTGGTGCCTTGGGATTGGTTTATTTCTCAATCTCCAAGAAGAATCTAATGATTGTTGAAGAAGTTTTTGTGGTCTTTGATTTGTTCGGAATAGATCGTTGTATCCCCAATGAAGCGCCACAGAGATGTTTATGGATGGAATCCCCGGTAAAGCGTATGTTTCTCCTCACTCAGAGTTTTACCTCTTGATTGTGACTTAAGACCCCAATGAACTTCCATTTTCTGATAGAAGCTTTTACCCCAGCAGTGCTTGGTTCTGAGTAGTATTGGTGGTGTCCCTTGCAAGGTTGCCTCCCATTTGATATGGTGTTGACTTAAAATTCCCTGCAACATTTACTTGGTAGGATCCTCAACAGATCCCTCTTTTTCCTCAGCATTTTGGGTCGGATATATGTTCTCCATGTCCTTCCCCAACCAGAGTTGAATTCATCCTTTAGTTAGGATTGTATATCCTTGATGATTTATTTTCATCCCTAGTAGGTCCTCTAGTTAGTGCTCCACCTTGTTGAGTTTAGCCGAACATATAGTTGTGATGATTCAAATCTATGTTACTTGTATCCTTTGTGCTCGTTTGTCGTCATAATCATATACATACTCATGCATATACATGCATAAAACACAACATCAGATATTTCATTGTGCATTTTTATCGAATTGATTTTTCTTCTGATCCCCTGCCTTGGTGATATTATCCCCCCATGTAGATTTGGTGTGTCTGTCCTCCTTCAATTGTAGAGTGTCATCCCCTTTAAGTAGAAAAAGTTTATCTTTTCTCCCTTCCCTATAGAGTTATTTCCTCGTGTATGATTATTATTTCAGTTTCCTCCCTAGTTCATTATCGGGATGGAACCACTCCCCTTGAGTTATATCCTCATTGGGTTGAGTCTTGTTTGACCGTTTCTTTCTAGTTCTTACCTAGATAGATATTCTGGTAGCCAAGAGTTTATTACCCAGTAACTAGTAAAATTCTTCTTGGTGTTGAGTACTTTAATTGTGTTAATTTACCCAGTAAATGGTAAAAGGTAATTTACTTCTTTAATTCTTTTTCCAGCGGATTCGTTTTTGTTTCCCCGACAAGTTTATCCTTGGTATGTTCATCTTAACTAATGACAAATATTCTTCACGTCTTTGGTATTCTACCTAGTAAAAGGTAGTTGTAATTCCTATTTTCCTCAGAAGAGTTCATCCTTGATATGTTCACTTTAACCAGTGACATATTGTCTCTTTCTTTGGTATTCTACCCAGTAACCGGTAGTTATAATTCCTATTTGCGGTATTTTACCTAGTAACTGGTAGATATAAATCCTATTCTCCCTTTAGAGTTCATCCTTGATATGATCACTTTAACCAGTGACAGATTTTCTCTTTCCTTGGTCTTTTATCCCCACGGATAGTTGTAAACCCTATTTTCCCCGGGTAGTCTATCCTTGATATGTTCACTCTAACCGATTCTTCCTTTGAGGTTATCCTTGATATGTTAACTCTAATCGGTGATGGATACTCTGTCTTTGGTCTTCTGCCCAGTAATAGGTAGTTGTAAATCCCATTTGATATCTTTTCCCCAGTAGGTCATTCTTACCTACTAGCCGGTAAGGAATGTGCCTTATTTTTCTCAGCGAGTCATCCTTGATATGTTTACCCTAACCGGTAATAGATGTCCCCCTATCCGAGTGTATTATCTTCTTACCTAGTAACCGGTAGTAGATAATATATCTCGTTTTACTCTTGTGTTGAAGTTTTCTTTCCCAGTTGAGTTTAGTTTTGTATTTCTTTGAGAAATCGAATCCCCTTTTACGTTTGGATATTTCAGCTTTATTCTGATTTACATGTTTCCCCAGCGGATGTTTCTTGCTATATTGGTGTTATCCCAATACATGCAGATTTCCTTTTTCCCCAACCGATTCTTTCCACTAATTTATTTTCATGGAAAATCCCCTCGTGTCTCTAGCAGTTTTCAAGTCGTAGCTTGGCCTACGCATATCTTTCATCCCCAGAGTCTCTTTCTCCCTAGTGAGTTTTTCCTTATGGAATGCCTTGTTCTCCTGTGGACTTTCGGTCTCTCCGGCTTCTTTTCCTTTGTGGCAACATATTCCACACAAAGATTATTTTTTCATTCATAACATATGCATCATGAGGTCTCTTATGGACCAAAATTTGTTTCTAGATGTTGTTATTCAAGTTCATTCTACTGAGTTGATACGAAGATTTTAACCTTCACATCCTCAGCTACAATGTCCTTAAATAGGGGCAATTGTAAGACCCCAATTTTGACCCTAAGATCCCTCATGCTATCTCATCATTTTCATTGGCTTTGGGATCACACACTTGGTATCCTCTTCACCCCTCATTCATTGGGTTTGCATTGGGAGAGATCACCAAGCATACATGATTGTATCATACTTTATTTTCTTTTGTTTACTAACCAAAATACCAAAAATATGTCTATGTAAGTATTTGTTCCTTTTGTAGGTGTGTGTGCGTGTGTCCACTTGTGCCTCATCATGTTCATACCTAGGGTTTGAGACCCTCAATACAAAGAGATCAATCCAACAATGGTCCATATTGGTTCTAAGCATCATATATGGATCCCCGTGTTCTTTATTTTTCAATTTGATTAAGAATTCATCAAGAGAATAAAGCTTGTTTGCCTTGGAAGTCCTAATTCATCTAGGTATCTTGTGTGACTTCCTCAACAAGTTTCTTAATCATTTGGTCAAAGATATCAAGTAATACTTAATTATACATCACCTAAAGCATATATGATACTACATGAGTCCCAAATATCAAGATAACTTCAAGTTTGCAAGTTGGTTCAAGGAGGTTGACCAAAGAAAGTCAACTGGTCAAAACTAGGGTTCCCTAGACCCTATCTCCTATAGTTTTTGTCATATAAAAAATATTCCAAGATAACAGTTACTCCTTATGACATTCCAAACAAATTTAATATTTTGATCAAGATCTAATTTTTCTTGGAAAGTCATTTTTTATGATGAAAGATTATAGGTCATTTTGTCTGTGCCCTAGTTAGGAGGTCATTTTCCAAGGACCATAACTTTCTAAATTATTATGATATTAATGCCATCTAAGTTCCATGATTAATTTAAAGATGTCTTATCCAACTTTGATCTTTTATAAATGTCAAAATCTACTTACAAGGGCATGTAACAATAGGAAACATTAAAGGTCATTTTGGGTCATTACCATTGAACAATTAATTTTCCTTAACTTCTAAAATCCATAACTCCCTTATGCCAAATTCAAATGGTGTCAAAGTTGTGACCAAATTGAAGAGGAATTAAATATATACAACTTTGGTAAAGAAACCATGTTCATTTGAAGCTCATAACAAAAATTATTCAAGGTGGAAGAAGTGGTCATTTGACTTGGTACTTAGAAAATTTTCAACCATGTTTGATTTCTCCAACTTCCACCTCAAAATTCATCATGATCTAAGTTACAAATGAAAAAGTATTCAACATCAAAGTTGTTCCCCTTGATTTCACCTTTCAAAAGCATCCAAGATCACTCTATTTAGACAAGACTTGAGGGACTTGTGCATGGCTTATTTGTTTGGTTTGTTTTGGAAAATTTTGCACTCAAGTAATTAATTCCTTTTGCATGCTTCCAAGTAATGACCTCAGCATCAATTGCACATGAATTGGAATTGAATTTCATCATTGGTTAGGCCTAATTACATGCCCATGCACCCATGCACAACATTGCTATTTTTGGCCAAATTTTGGAATGATGCAAAACTGAATTCTATAGCTTATAAATACAAGTGCATTGCTTCAAAAATGATACACAAACCTTTCCCAAGCCTTACCAAGAAAACTCATAACCCTCCTTCATAGAATTCCTTGAGGATTTCATTGAAATTGAGTTCTTGATTCAACTTCTGTTTGTGAGCAAGAACTCCAAGGATTCATGGCCATTTTCATCTCAATTGATTGCTGCAAGCAAGAGGAGGAAGAACCAATTGGAATTGCATCAAGACCCAGTCAAATCATTGCTACCCGAAGGTGATTTTCCAAAACTTCAAGCCTTCGATTCTCACTAAATTCTCCACTATTCTACTTGTTTATTGATTGTCTGAAGTCCTACCAATGTAGGGAACAAAATTGAGTTACTTTGAGGTCAAATCAAAGCAACTCAGATTGTGTATCTCAAAATTCAATTCCTCATATCTTTCAATATATTTGTAATTAGGTGAAACTGAGGCCAGATTCGAGCTCTTGAGATTTTTTCTTTAAAATAGTGTACTCACTTTTTATTTTGTGATGGTTGGTGGTGGACCAGTTCGATGAGGTCCACCGAAGAAGACAACCGGAGCTAAGGCTCCGGTGATGTGTTGTCATGTCTCTTGGCTATCAGATCTATTTGACATGTTTTAATTTGAGTCGTTCCTTTTAATTACCAAGCCTATGACACGTTGACTGAGGCTCACCATGGAACGCACACGCTTGGCTATCAGATCTGCCACCTCAATTAATGAGGGAGATCTGATGGCCCTCGTTTTTTCTATTTTCTTTTTTAATTATGATTTCTTTATTTAATCCATTTATTTTGTTTAATTCATATAAATTTCATTTTTAATCCAAAAAATATGGGACTTTCACCAAAAATCTTTAAATATTTTCCTCTTGCATATTTTGATTTAAAATAATTTTTTGGATTAATTTTGATATTTTTCATGAATTAAAAGTTTTTTGACTTGTTTTAAATATTTTTTGTCTAAGGTCCCTTGACCTTGTTTGACCTAGTATAATCACTTGGCCATTTATTTGGTGTTTTGAAGGGATTTGAGGTTTGTCCATTTTAAAATGGAATTTAATTCATTTTTAATTTGATTTTTAATTGAATAATTGTTTGAAAATTATGTTGAGCCATCTTTATGGTCTTGTGATGTTTGACTTTCTGTTTGGCCTTCATCATCGTTGATTTGACTTTTATTTAAATAATACTATTGGATTTAGGGGATTGATGAAATGTACATTTCATCTCCCAAAAATGAATGGATAGTATTGATCAGATGAAATTCCTCCTATGATCAATTTAGGTTTCTATTTCCCCTTTCATCTCCATCTTCATACCTATTCTTCCCTAATCCATCATTGACCAATGAAATCCCTTCATGTCTAATGCTGGTTGATTCATCAATGATGTTGTGTTAGATGAATCAACATGAGCCAGACTGAGATATGCCTCCCCATTTCTTTTAGTGTGTGGTATGTTTTAGGAGTTCGGTTCTTTGTACCAAATCTCTAACATGCATTAACACCTATATTTTTATTTCTCGACCTCAGATAGTTGTGACTTTTACATAAGTCCAATTACAGTTGCTTAACATGGAGATAAATATGTCCCAAAAGGCATAACATTCTTGTAAGTGAGATTGTAAGTCTCCTATTCTTCATGGCATTATGTGAAGACTTGACCTTTTTTCCTTTCATGAGAGCTAGTGGCATACTTGTTGATTTATCCAAGTTGGATCCCTTCTCTTGGATGATGTCTTGGTTCAAGAATTCATACTTGTGAATGAATGATTGAGTTTTCTCCAAAGAATGACCTAATCAATTAAAACTCTTCACTAACATCTGACTAACTCTTTATTAATGTTGCTTTACTTTCAAGTCATTTACTTAATGCACTTTAAATTTCAGTACCTTTATCATTCATCTACCATTTACATTTCATGCAACTTATTTAGGTTTCAGTCCTTTTCACTTGGCTCACTTGAGCCATATCTTATGATTTTATATATTATTTGTTTGTTTTGATTTTGTTTGTGGTCTTAGGACCTTAAAACACATAATAATCACAAAAACCTTAAAAAAACATCTTGGTGGACTGTTGGACTTGATCTGAACGTTTGGACTTAGGATAAGCAACATCCCTATGCTTTGAGGACTTGGCCAATGTCACTATCTGAGACTGAGTTATATTTGAATGTGCCTTCCATATGATGCCAGCCTTGAATGACCTTGATTCATCTGTCACTTTTCCTTTGTGCTTAATTGTTATCATATTATTATTGTTGGTGTCTGATGATTGTTCTGAGTTGACCAAGGGATATTTTTAATCTGATACATTAGAAGACATTGAAGACTGCTAGCTATTGGATTACTTGCTTGGATATTCTAGCTATCTTTATTAGATTACATGGTCTTCATATGGTTTTCTTGGATATTGCTTATGCTTGTTGCTTGCTAAAGTCCAAAGGAAAATGGGTTTCTATATGACACTCTTGTCTGTTGGATTGCATCTCATTGGTTATATCTTTTCAACCCTCAACTTTTAATTTTTGTCTAGGATAGTCCCTTCATCTCCTCCCATTTCTTAAATTTCAAAATCTCCCCCTCTTTTCAAAAAAACCTTCTTTGTTTGTGTTTTTCAACTTAGACATGTTTTATAAATTAGAAACTTTGGCCTAATACCGATGAATTTTCAAATATTTTATTAATCAAACTTGTGAATGAACTTAATAATATTGACTTCAATTTCAAAAAGACAAAAAGAACTAACAACCCCATTCAAATATTTAGCCTTTTGTGCCTTCTCTGTTAAACTTATGTTAAAAGCAATTCACCAACTTTGAAATTTTTACCACGAACTACGAGGTTTTGATCCCTCTTTTTTATGTTGGTACGTAGGCATAAGACCAAAGGTCGTGTCAAATACAAAAATATAATTAATGAATTCTTCTCTCATCCCCTCATTCCCTATTTTATCAAACATCAATTTGACCAAGTCAATTGCACAAAAAAAAGGGCCATATAGGACACTTTGGGTGCTAACACCTTCCCTCTGTGTAACCAACCCCCTTACCTCTAATCTCTGGCATTTTATTAGTTTTGATTTGAAAACTTCTTATCTTTGGCTTTTGTTCGTACTTTTTCCCTTTTCCTTTGGAAACTATAAAAGTGCGGTGGCGACTCTAGTTTTATTAACGTCAAGTTTATCCATAGCTTGATGGTCATGAATTTACCGCTACACCACATCAGCAGACAATACAGATAAAAGCTTCCCATGACGTCTTTTAAAATCCACAGGATCAACTACAAAGGATGACAACTTCCTTAACTCCTTCAAGTCTGGACATCTGAAATGTTCTTCTTAATGTTCCTTCTTCCACAATCCATGGTCTGAAAATATTTGCAAATACGACCTTAGTTCCTTGAAATTTTATTTTATGCGATGAATGATATGATGCACATGTATGCATGAAAGCAACAATCACACACATGGAAAACATAAAAAAAGGTCAAGGGATATATCAAGTCATCATCAAGATCAATCATCCACTTTGGTGGATTATGGTTTTCACCTTATTAACACCCAAGTTCCATTGATATTGATGAGACTGATCGGATCAACCAAGAATCAAAGGGTTTGTTACGAGTCACAAGCATGGATTCAGGTTAAGGACCATCCAAAAGGAGTGTACTATGGATAAAAACCTATAGATCATGTTCTAAAAAGTTCCTAGAGTCGTGATCCCATCCATAAGATACTATAGGTTAGGATGACTGACTCATCAACCCATTGTATTCTCAAGAGAAACTCGTCTGAGTGTAGTATCGCGCAACAAATATTATCAAGTATAAACTTGAACAGTCTCCGCACTACGTCCTAAACTGGCCAAGTTGGGTTAAATTTTCTATGGTCCTCAGCTTCTCGGACCGCCAAATCAAAGAAAGTAATGCCTATCCACGATGTACTCGTGTGACATCAGTAACTCCAAAAGGGTCTCCACTGTGTGGGGGATCTCATGTCAACTCTTTCAAGACTACTCCTTCAAATCCAACATTACTATACCACCCTCCTATCTTAGATTTCACTCAAGTTCGGGATAGAACTTATCTCACCATACAGATAACACCAATCACAACAGACAGAAAGGATCACACAAACAATGTATACAAACAAACAAACATCAATAATCATCAAATATAATACACAAAAAATAGGCTAAACCCACTGAGGACTACTCCCCAACAGGGTCACCACTTTCTTTCTATAGAGGTAAATTCATGACCACTGAGATATTGTTTAGATAAACATGAATAAAACTAGAGTCACTACCATGCTTTTATTGTTTCCAAAGGAAAAGGGAAAAGTACGAACAAAACCCAAAGATAAAAAGTTTTGAAATCAAAAATAATAAAATATCAGAGATTATATGTAAGGGGGTTGGTTACACAGAGGGAAGGTATTAGAACCCAAATTGTCCTAGGTACTCCTAGGGAGCCCTTTTTATGTGCAAGTGTTTTAGTTGAAAAAGATGTTTGCTAAAAAAAATAGAATGAGAGGATGAGAAAAGAATTCATTATTTACAATTTTGTGTTTGACAAGACCTTCGGTCTTATGCCTACGTACCAACATAAAAATGAGGGATCAAAACCTCGTAGTTCGGTGTAAAAATTTCAAAGAAATGAGTGGATTTATTTTAGCAAAAGCTTAAAGATCTTTTGTTATCAAAGGGAGAATACTCAACCAAACATCCACCGATAATGAGGGCTTTACAACATTTAAGAGGGAGGGCTCCAACTTGGATTCAATCAACAAGTATGACACTAACCCCTAATAAATGGAAACACAAATAATCGAAATATCATGGAATGGGAGAATTGTATCTTAACCAAAGATAACTCAAATCTAAATTCTCTCTTTTGAAAAGTTTAAAAGAAAAGGCACAAAGTGGCCAAAAGATTTAGATGAGGTTGTTAGTTCTTTTTGTATTTGAAAGTAAAGTCAATATAATTTAAGTTTATTTACAAGTTTGATTTAAGAAAATGTTTTAAAAAATCAATGGCATAAGGCTAAGGTTTCTACTCATTAAAACAAGTCTAATTTTGAAAATAACAAACAAAGAAAGTTTTAAAAGAAATGAGGGAGAGATTTTGAAATTTAAGAAGTGGGAGGAGATTAAGGGACTATCCTAGACAAGATTTAAAGGTTTAGAGTTGAAAAGGTATAACCAATGGGAAGCAACCACATGACAATAATGTCAGATAGAAACCCATTTTCTTTGGACTTTTAAGCAAGCAACAAGCATAATCATCCAAGCAATTAATAAGAAGACAAAATGGCATCAAATAAAGATAACCAAACATCCAAGAAAGCACTCCAAAAGCAAGCAGTCTTCAATGTCCTCAAATGTATCAGATGAATATCCCTTAAAATATTCTCACAGAGACAAACATCAGATAGAAACAATAAGATCAAAATAACACTTAAGCATAAAGACAAAGTAACAGATAAACCAATGGAGTTCTCAAGGCTTATATCAGATGAATAACATTGGCAAAGAAAGGTCTCAGAATGATGGCATTGACCAAGTTTCCTTCAAATCATACGGATGTTGCCTACTCTAAGTCCTTAAGTTCATATCAAGTCTCAGATAGAGGTTCAACAGTCCACCAATGTATTTTTTAGGGTTTTTATTTTTATCAAGTATTTTAAGGTCCTAAGACCACAAACAAGGCAAAATCACAAGCACACAATATAAAGAAGCACAAGATATGGCTCAAGTGACTAAAGTGAAGATGACTGAAACATAAACAAATTGCATGAAATTTAAATGATAATGAATGATAAAGTGCATACTTTTAAATTACATTAAAGTAAATTGACATTAAAAGTAAAGCAAATAATAAAGAGATGTTAGTGAAGAAAACAATTGTTTAAGTCATTCTTTGGAGAACACTCAACCATTCACTCACAAGCATGAAGAAATGAACCTAGACATCAATCATGAGAAGGGCTCCAACTTGGATAAACCAACAAGTATGCCACTAGCTCTCACAAATGGAAAAAAGGTTAAATCTTCACACAGTACCATGAGGAATGGAAGACTTACAATCTCACTTACAAAAATGCTATGCCTTTTGGGACAAATTTAGATCTATGTTAAACAATCGTAATTGGACCTATGTAGAAGTCACAACTATCTGAGATCAAATAATAATAATATTGGTGTTAATGCATGCTAGATACATGGTACAAAGAACCAAGCTCCTAAAGCATACCACACACAGAAATAAAATGGGATGTGCCTATCTTAATTAAGCTCATATTGATTCATTTGACACAAGGTCAGTGATGAATCAACTAGCCTTAGATGTTGTGAGAAGTTATTGGCCATGGATGGGTTGGGAAAGAATTGAGCTGAAGAAGAAGATATGAAGTGAAAGAGAATCCCCAAACTGATCAAGGGATGAACCTCACTTGATCAATATTATTCATTCATCTTGAGTGATGAAGTTCAAACTTCATCAACCCCCTAAATCCAATAGTATTGATAAAATTGAAGTCCAATTCAACCAAGATCAAGGCCAAACAGAAGATGAGTCAACACAAAGTCAAACAAATTGCTCAACAAAATATTAAATCAATTAAACGAATTAAATTCCATTTTTAAATGAATAAAAATGCATTTTAAAAGATGAAAAACCTCAAATCCCTTCAAATCACCAAATAAATGGCCAAAGGATTTATCATAGGTCAAAGGACCTTAGACTATTTTTTTTGCCATTTTTAAAAAGTCAGAAGTATTTAAAGTCAATTAAAAACAAGTCAAAAATCATTAAATTCACTAAAAATATCAAATCCAATCCAAAAAACAATTTTAATTCTGAAAATGGAAGAGGAAATTATTTGAATTTTTTTGTGTGAAAGTCCCATATTTTTTGGAATACAATTGGATTTATAATGAATTTAATAAGAAAATGACATTTAAAATATTAATTCAAAAAAAATAAACATGGGCCATCAGATCTCCCCCATTAATTGAGGTGGCAGATCTGATGGCCACACGTATCATGTCCATGGTGTTCCAAAGTCCACGTGTATGCAAACATGGTAATCATATTGGATAGTTGAGATTAGAGTAAGGACCAAGGATCAGATGGTCTGGGCAATGCCAGCACACCACCGGAGCCATACCTTCGGTCATCTTCTCCGGTCACCCTCGCTGGACTTGTCAGGACCAGATGTTCATAAAAATTCATGGATCATATATGGTTTTGAAGAGAAAATCATGGGGATCTCGAATCTGACCTCCAATTTCTCCAATTCTCACTATATAGAAAGATACGTGGAATTGAAAAGTGAGGTATGCAAACTGAGTTGCTTCGATTCAACTTTAAAGAAACTCAATCTTGTTGCCTACATTGGTAGGACTTCAGCACCCCACAAATCAAGCAAAATTATGGAGAAATGAGAGAGAATCAAAGACTTGAAAATTTGGAAAAATCACCTTCAGGTTGCAGTGATTCAGCTTGATTTCGATGCAATTCTTCTTGGCTTTTCTTCCTCTTGCTTGCAGGAGATGATTAGAACACAAATGGAGGTGGACCCTTGGAGTTTTAGCTCACAAACCAAATTGAAGCTTAAACTTGATTTCAAAGAAATCTTCAAGGTTGTTGTTTCAATGGAGGTTAGGGGAATTGTAGGGCAGAGCTTGGGCAAGGGTCCTCCAATGTTGAGGCAATGACAATGTATTTATAGGCTCTTGAATTCATTTCCACACCATTTGAAAAATTGGCCAAAAATAGCAAGTTGTGTACATGGGTTCATGGGCATGCATTTAGGCCCAAACAATGATATGATCCACTTCCGATTTGTGCACACTTGATGTTGAAGACATAATATGGCAGCATGCAAAGGTATTTGAAATTTGAGTTCAAAAGTTGAAAAACAAACCATCCAAAGGAACCATGCGCAAGTCCTTCAAATTTGATCCAAATGGAATGATATTGGACTTTTTGGAAAGCTAGCATGAAATGGAACAACTTTTACGTTGGAACTTTTTCAGTTTCAGGCTTGGAACTTGAAGAATTTTGGTGTTGAAGTTGGAGGAATCAAACATACTTGAAATTTGTTTAAGTTAAAAGTCAAATGCCCCTTTTTTCCACCTTGAATAACTTTTGCTATGAGCTTCAAATGACTTTGGTTCCTTCTACAAAGTTGTAGATATTTCAATCATCTTCAATTTGGTGACACCATTTAGATCTTTCATGATGGAGTTATGTATTTTAGAAGTTGAGGAAAAATGTTTGTTCAATGATAATGGCCAAAATGGACCTATAATGTTTCCTCATGGCACATGCCCTTGAAAGTAGAATTTAGCATTTCTCAAAGACACAAAGTTGGACAAAACATATTTAAATTGATCATGAAACTTGGATCATCTTTATATCATAAAAATTGAGCAAGTTATAGTTCTTAGAAGTTGACCTTCTATCTAGGGCACAAACAAAATGACCTATAATATTTCACCATAAAAAATGATTTTACATGCCAAATTAGATCTTGATGTAAACATGAAAGTTGTTTGGAATGTCATAAAGAGTAACGTTTCTCTTGGAATAATTTTCATATGACAAAAATTGCATGTGATAGGGTTTAGGGAACCCTAGATTTGATCAGTTGACTTTTCTGGTCAACCTCCTTGAACCAACTTGCAAACTTGAAGTTAATTTGCTCTTCGGGGATCATGGAGGATCCTATATTATTATGATGAAGTTAAATGAAGTTTACCAAAATATCTTTAATCAAATGTTGAATAAACTTGTTAAGGAAGTCACACAAGATACCCTGATGAATTAGGGCTTCCTTGACAAACAAGCTTCAAACTCTTGATGAACTCTTGATCAAAATAACAAATGAAGAACATGGGTATACATATATGATGCTTATAACTCAATTGGACCTTTGCTTTGCTTGATTCCTTGCATTGAGGGTCTCAAACCCTAGTTGTGAGCTTGATGAGGCACATGTGGATGCACACACTACCTACAAAATAAATAAAGCTACACTCGACAAATTTTTGGTATTTTAGTTAGTAAAAAAAGAAAAATAAAGTATGATAAAATTAAATATGCTTGGTGATCTCTCCCAATAGAAACCCAATGAATTATAGGTGAGGAGGATACTAAGTTGTGATCCCAATGCCAATGCAAATATGATGAGATTGCATGAGGGATCTTAGGGTCAAAATTGAGGTCTTACAATTCCCTCTTAAATGTTGTAAATCCCTCATTATCGATGGATGTTTTGTTGAGTATTATCCCTTTGATAACAAACAATATTTAAGCTTTTGTTAAAATCAATCCACCCATTTTTTTGAAAATTTTACCACGAACTACGAAGTTTTGATCCCTCATTTTTATGTTGGTACGTAGGCATAAGACCGAAGGTCTTGTCAAACACATAATTATAAATAATGAATTATTTTCTCATCCCCTAATTCTATTTTTTTAGCAAACATATTTTTCAACTAAAACACTTGCACACAAAAAGGGCTCCTTAGGAGTACCTAAGACACTTTGGGTTCTAATACCTTCCCTCTGTGTAACCAACCCCTTACATGAAATCTCTAACATTTTATTAGTTTTGATTTAAAAACTTCTCATCTTTGGATTTTGGTCGTACTTTTCCCTTTTCCTTTGGAAACAATAAAAGTGTGGCGGCGGCTCTGGTTTTATTGACGTTAAGCTAACCAATAGCTCATTGGTCATGAATTTACCTCTATAGAAAGAAAGTGGCGACTATGTTGGTGAGTAGTGCTTAGTGATATCTGTATGGTGAGATAAGTTCTAACCAGAACTTGAGTGCAATCGAAGATAAGAGGGTGGTATATTTATGTTGAGTTTGAAGGAGTAGTCCTGAAAGAGTTGGCATGAGATCTCCCATTCAGTGGAGACCTCTTTGGAGTTACTAATGTCACACGAGTAAGTCGTGGATAGACATTACTTTCTCTAAATCTGGGGTCCGAGAAGTTGAGGACCGTAGAAAATTTAACCCAACTTGGCCTATTTAAGACGTAGTGCGGAGACTGTTCAAGTGTAGCCTTTATAATAGTTGTTACGTGATACTACATTCAGACGAGTTTCTCTTGAGAATACTATGGGTTGATGAGTCAGTCATCCTAAACCATAATATTCGATAGATGGGATCACGACTCTGGAAATTTTTTAGAACATGACCTTCATGTTTTTATCCTTAGTACACTTCTTTGGGATGGTTCTTAACCTGACTCCATGCTCGTGACTCGCAACAAACCCTTTGATTCTTGGTTGATCCGATCAGTCTCATCAATACCAATGGGACTTGGGTGTTGATAAGGTGAAAACCATAATCCACCAAAATGGATGATTGATCTTGATAATGACTCGATCCATCCATTGACCTTTGTTTGTGTTTTCCTTGTGTGTGATTATTGCATTCATGCATACATGCAAATCATAGCATTCATCACAGAAAATAAATTTCAAGGAACTAAGGTCGTATTTGCAAACATTTTTAGACCATCGATTATGAACGAAGGAACACTAAGAAGTACAGTTTCAGATGTCCAGACTTGAAAGAGTTAATAAAGCTAGCATCCTTTGTAGTTGATCCTATGGATTTCAAAGGACTTTATGGGAAGCTTTTATTTGTATAATCTGCTGATGTGGTTAAAGGACTTCTGAGTGTCTTGGTTCAGTTTTATGATCCTCTCTATCGATGCTTCACTTTTCCTAATTATCAGCTCATGCCCGTAGACTTATGTCTCTCACTAATGATGATATTACTTGGTACGATTCTGCATTTGACAGTTTGGAGATTATTGATAGTTATGGTGAAACCTCTAATGTACCTCTTTTTGGTACACAAGGAGGAATTAACTACAAACCTGCTTTGGCTCGTCGTTATCTTAGGTTCCCCTTGAAAGATAAACTTTATAACGTTCAATTAGAATGGTTGTTCTATCAAGAGGGTAAAGATCCCCAAAATTTGAAGAGTAAGATGGTGTGTGCTTAACATAATATTCATAGGAAGGGAAGAGCCGAGCTTGGTACGTGCAATTGTGTAGCTTTGGAAGCTTATACTAGTTGGATGGAGAAAAGAGCTTTTGGAGCTTAAGATGTTGTACGCATGCGAAAGACCTATGTCTATGGTTGTGGCTAAGCCATCAACTCTCCCTAACCAAAATGTAGAGGAGTTGGAAGATGCACTAGCTAAGATGAAGCAAGAAAGGGACCTTTGGGAAGAACAGTTCCGTGCTTTGCATCAAAAGCAAGTGAAGTTGCAACTTTAGTTGAAAGAAAAAGATGCACTCATTGAGATTCTTGAAGAGCATGCAGTGAAGAGAGAGAGAGAGAGAGAGAGAGAGAGAGAGAGAGAGAGAGGATTTATTTTCCTCTAGTATGCCTCATCCTTCCGGTGCTTGGAAGAAGATCGTTGATCAACTTGTCATCGAGAAAGCTCAGACGAAGACCACTTATGAGTCAGAGATCAGACACATCTGAAGGAAGTACACGCCCTTGGCTAGTTCAACTGACGCAGTTGCTAGGGATCCTTAGGATGATACTTTCCTTTTTTTCTTGTATTTGTATTTTTGGTTTCTGAAATTGTACTCAGCATAATCCTTCCAAAATTTTATGAATAAAAAGATATTTTATGATCAATCCAATTGTTATTAATTGATTAATATTATTATTAAAATATTTGCAATTGAGGCTTCAAACGTTCCTTGAAATAATAAAATAAAAACATTGCATTTCATGCATCATTTGCATAGTAGGTTTCTTGCCTTCCAGCCGTTTGGCCATATCTCTTATTATTGTTCATCTTTGTATCAGACAAGCTGACTCATCGCTATGATACTCACGCTAATAATCAAAGAAGATTGAATCAGATGGAACAAGAGAACTGAGAGCTCAAGGAAGAAGTTTCCAGACTCACCGCTCTGATGGAGTCATTTATTGCTGCTCATAATCAACCAACTCCAACTCCTGCAACTCCTCAAAGGATTATCATCTCTGAGATAGTTGCAACTCCAGTGTATGTGTTTCCTGCCAGCCAGCCTACACAAGCTATGCCAGCCGGATTCTCGTGGCGCATGCCCCCGAATTTTGTGCCTGAAGGTTATGCTCCAATTGTTGCTCTTATGCCGGCATCTAGCCCGGTTATGTCTGTTCCTCCTCCTATTGTGCGTGCTTTTCCCCATGTTGAGGAAACCATTTATCATTCCGAGCCATTTGAGGGCCCTGATATGTATGAGAAAATAGATGAAATGAAAGATCAATTTCAAGAGCTGAGAAAAGAATTGAAGACCCTTAGAGGTAAATATCTGTTTGGGAAAAGTGTTGTTGAACTTCTCTTGGTGCCAAACATTAAAATCCCTATTAAATTCAAGGTCCCAGACTTTGAGAAATATAAAGGGAGTACTTGTCCTTTGAGTCATCTTGTGATGTACGCACGCAAGATGTCTACCCAGATAGATAATGATTAGTTCCTTATCCATTATTTTCAAGATGGTTTGACTGGTTTCACACGTCGGTGGTATATGGGTTTAGACAGTGCCAGTGTCCGTACTTTCAATGACTTAGGCGAGACCTTCGTCAAACAGTACAAGTACAACATCGATATGGATCCTGGTCGCGATCAGTTGAGGTCCATGTCTCAGAAGGATAAGGAGACATTTAAAGAGTATGCCTAGAGGTGGAGAGAGCTTGCTGCTCAAAATAGTCCCTCATTGGAAGAGAAGGAGATGACGAAGATCTTTTTGAAGACTCTAAGTTCATTCTATTACGAGCGTATGATTTCCAGTGCTCCTAATGACTTCACTGAAATGGTGAACATGGGGATGCATTTAGAAGAGGGCGTCTGAGAGGTTGTTTGTCTAAAGAAGAAGCATCTACGAGCAAGAAGTATGGAGGAAGTTTCTCTAAGAAGAAGGAGGGGGAAACTAATTTAGTATCTGTGGGGGAGGAAAAGGAGGCCTCGTGTGAGGAAGAATTACAGATCCCAACATCATCATCATCAAGTATCCTCAGTTATTCCAGCATTTACAAACAATTCCACAATTCAATCAGTACCAGTTCTATAAAAATAATAACAACAACAACTTACTCATAAAAATCAGAACTACAACGACAATTAACATAATAATTTTGAAAGGAAGAAGGTCACTTTTGATCCTATTCCTATGACGTATGAAGAACTATATCCATATCTTGTTGTTAAGAATTTGATCCAGCCAAGGAATCCTCCGCATACGGCTGAGCCTTTGCCATGGTGGTTCAAGCTTGATTTGCATTGCATTTTTCATCAACGGGCGCCTGGCCATGACATCGAGAATTGTTATCCTTTGAAGTATGAGGTCCAAAAGTTGATCAAAAGTGGTATGGTGTCCTTTGAGGACCGCACACCAAATGTCAAAGCTAATCCAGTGCCCGCCCATGACAATTCTTCTGTGAATATGGTATATGGTTGTCCTTGTAATTTCAGGGTGTTTGATGTCCGTCGTATTCGAAGGTCTTTCATGGAGATGCATAGAACCCTGTGCTTGATTAGTGATTGTGAACATGACGATGTTGGTTATGTTATCTGCAGTGTTAATCCACGAGGATGTGTGATTGTCAAGAGGGACATTCAGAAGTTGATAGATGAAGGTGTTATTCAAATTCAATAATCTAGAGACGTGGGTAATGGTGTGAATGTAATTGTGCCAGTTTTTGAGACTCCCGATAGAGTAGTAATCCAATTTGACAGCAGCAAAAGAAGTGATAATAGATCGGTATCGATGTTAGTAATATGATTAGTGGGCCCCTTCACTTATGCATCAGATAAAACTGTACCTTACAAATATGATGCTACTATGATTGAGAATGGACAAGAGGTTCCTCTTCCTGCAGCAAATTCAGTTGTGAGCATTGCAGATGTTGTTAAGGTGACCCATAACAGTTGTGTATTTGGCCCCGTATCTCCGAAGGTTATAGAGGATGTTGTGGTCGGTAAGAAGGCGGGTGTTCCTGTGGTTAATCTTGTTAACACTCCAACTTGTCAGTCTAGTGAATCCAACGGGTTGAAGGTTAAGGATGATGATGATGAGGTTCTCCGATTGATTAAGAAGACCGAGTTCAATATTATGGAGAAGTTTCTCCAAACTCCATCCAAGATCTTTGTCTTATCTTTATTGATGAATTCCTAAGCGCACCGAGAGGTATTGCAGAAGGTACTTAAGAGGGCATATGTGGAACAAGATGTTACAGTTGACCAGTTTGATCATATTACTGCCAATATTACTTCTTGCAAAAATTTGAGCTTTTGCGATGAAGAACTTCCTGAGGAAGGAAAAAATCACAACTCGGCCCTCAATATATCCATGAATTCTAAAGAGGATGCTTCGTCTAATGTTTTGGAGATACCGATTCATCGTTGAATGTTGTACCCAAATCTACTTTGGCAAGGTTATCATATCAGGGCGCACCCATGAGGTACAGTGTTGTGGTTGTGAAAGTGTTCGATGGTTCTCGTAAAATTGTCATTGGTGAAATGGACCTCCCTGTTAAGATATGTCTGAGTGATTTCCAGATTACTTTGCAAGTAATGGACATTCACCCGTCCTATAGTTGTTTATTGGGAAGGCCGTGGATTCATGAGGTCGCTGATGTCACGTCGAAGCTACATCATAAACTCAAATTTGTTAAGAATGGTAAGCTCGTTGTTGTAGGAGGAGAGAAAGCGCTGTTGGTAATCCATCTGTCATCATTCACATATATTGAAGCTAAAGAAGATATTGGAACCCCATTCCAAGCATTGTCAGTAGCTGATGAAGTTCAGAAGACTGGGGCATCCATGTCCTCTCTGAAATATGCACAAGAAGTTGTTCAGGTAGGAGGCACAGACGAGTCGGGTCGTGTCGTAGAAGCCCTCGAGAACAAGAACATGGCCGGTATGGGATTTCAGCAAGGGTTGTTCAAAGGCGATGTCATGATTATGCAACAAGTTTTCCGTAATTGAGGATTCATTCATGAAGATGAACAACACTCAACTGCTATCATTGAAGACGAAGATGAAGAAGCTTGTGCTAACTTTGTGTCACATGGGCATACTTGCAACAATTGGGTTGCTGTTGATGTTCCTATCATTGTTCACCATTCAAAGTAATTTGTCTTATTGTTAAAGAAAAATCCTTCTCCTATGCCTAAGGGAGAAGTGAAACATTGTTGGGCATTTTAAATTATCATCAATAAAATACAATTTTATTCATCCACATTTTTATGTTGTTTTTACTTTTTGTTTTTTCTGAAAATGGTAATCACAAAAAACAGAAATAAGCAATAATTTTTTCCATGTCTGCATAATATTTGTTTGCACTTCTTATTTCTAAAATCAAAATATCAAATCATTATGCAGGTTTCTTCTCAAACCCATTGAACATAATGATCATACTCCCTATCCAAACTTTGATTTCCCTGTGTTTGAAGCTGAGGAAGAGAATGATGATGAAGACGTGTCTGATGAGTTATCCCATTTTCTTGAGCACGAGGAAATAACCATTAAGCCGTTTGAATAGCAAATTGAGTTGGTCAACTTGGGTTCCGATGATGATGTCAAGGAAGTCAAGATTGGGTCACAGCTTCGTCCAGATGTTAAGAAGGGGTTGGTTGAGCTTCTTAGTGAATATGATGATGTGTTTGCTTGGTCTTATCAAGATATGACAGGTCTTGATACTGATATTGTGGAGCATAGATTGCCTTTGAATCCATAATTCCAGTCGGTCAAGCAAAAGTTGAGAAGGACTCATCCTGATATGGCAGTGAAGATTAAGGAGGAAGTGAAAAAGAAGATTGGTGTTGGTTTCCTTGTTACCTCTGAGTATCCGCAATGGGTGGCCAATATTGTGCTGGTTCCTAAGAAGGACAAAAATGTCTGCATGTGTGTTGATTATACAGATTTGAATAAAGCCAGTCCGAAAGATGATTTTCCTCTGTCACACATTGATATGTTGGTAGACAATACAACTAAATTCAAAGTCTTTTCTTTTATGGACGTATTTTCCGGTTATAATCAGATTAAGATGGCACCCAGAGATATGGAGAAGACCATATTCATTACACCTTAGGGAACATTCTGTTATCGAGTGATGCCTTTTGGTTTAAAGGATGTTGGTGCAACGTACCAGAGAGCTATGACCACTTTTTTCCATGATATGATACATAAAGAGATTGAGGTCTACGTTTATGATAGAATTGCCAAATAAAGGATTTAAGAAGAGCATGTTGAGCATTTAGTGAAGATATTCCAGTGTTTGAGGAAGTATAAACTCCGCTTGATTCCCAGTATTGAATACTGAGCTCAGAAAGCTAATAAAGGTAGTGTCTTAGATGACCATTTTTCTCACCAACCTATTGAAGATTATCAGTCAATGCAATTTGATTTCTGTGACAAAGAGATTTCATATATGAAGATGAAAGATTATGATGAACCATTGCTTGAAGAAGGGCCAGAACCTGGTTTCTGTTGGGGCATGGTATTTGATGGAGCTGATAATTCTTATGGTAATGGCATTGGGGCAGTGATTATTACTCCTCAAGGCACTCATTTTCCGTTTATAGCTAGATTGACCTTCAATTGCACAAATAATATGGCTAAGTATGAAGCTTGCAAAATGGGGCTCGAAGAAGCCATTGATCTTAGGATCAAATATCTTGACGTCTATAGAGATTCAGCTTTGGTTAATCAGATCAAAGGTGAATAGGAGATGAACTAACCCGCCTGGTATTATGATATCAAACGTTTCAAGGGAGGTAAGCCATGTGTTTGTTGTTGAAGAAATAAAGGATGGTAAGCCATGTGTATTATGATATCAAACGTTTCCTCTAAATGCATATTTACCCGCCTGGGCATCTTTGAAAGATAAGAAGACTTTGAGAAGATTAGCTGGCAACTTCTACCTGAATGTTGATGTGCTTTATAAGAGAAACTTCGATATAGTTTTGCTCATATGCGTGGATAGACATGAAGCAGACTTATTGATGACAGAAGTCCATGAAAGTTCCTTTGGTACTCATTCCAATGGACATGTTATGGCAAATAATATGTTGAGAGCAGGTTACTATTGGCTGACAATAGAATTTGACTGTTGCAAGTTTGTGAAGAAATGCCATAGGTGTCAAATTTATGCGGATAAGATTCATGTTCCTACGACACTATTGAACATCATTTCATCTCCATGGCCCTTATCCATGTGGGGAATTAATATGATTGGCATGATTGAACCCAAAGCTTCTAACATACATCATTTCATTTTGGTGGCTATTGACTACTTCACAAAGTGGGTTGAAGCGACATCATATGCAAATGTGACCAAGCAAGTTGTTGTCAGGTTTATCAAGAATTAGATTATATGCCAATATGGTGTTCCAAGTAAGATCATTACTAATAATGGATCGAAATTGAACAACAAGATGGTAGAAGATCTCTGAAGAGACTTCAAAATAGCACATCATAATTCTTCTCCCTACCGACCCAAGATGAATGGGGTTGTTGAAGCTGCGACTAAGAGCATCAAGAAGATTATATAGAAGATGGTTGTGACGTAAATAGATTGGCATTAGATGATCCTATTTTCTTTTCATGGGTACCGTACATCCGTTCACACTTCAACAAGAGCAATCCCTTTCTCTCTTGTTTATGGCATGGAAGTTGTGCTCCCTGTAGAGGTTGAGATCCCGTCATTGCGTGTATTGATGGAAGCCAAGTTGACCAAAGTTGAATGGTGTCATACCAGGTTTTATCAGCTCAATTTGATTGAAGAAAAGAGATTGACTGCCATGTGTCATGGTCAGTTATATCAGTAGAGAATGAAGAAAACTTTTGATAAGAAGGCCAAGCCTCGTGTGTGTCGCATCTCGAAAAATATGATTCCTCGCGATGGTTGCGGAAAAAATCATGTTTGAACAGAGTCGCCACCGAACTTTACTTATCCCAATGGAGAATAGTAAAATATCGATAAAACCTTTGAAGAATTGAATAATGGTCGTCGCAACCATATTCGGGCTCGGGAGTCGATTACGCAAGGGGAAGGTACTAGCACCCCTCACCAAGATCTTGTAATCTCGTACCTATGTATACTTATAGTGCAATAAGGAAATCAGAGCATTCGTAGTTTGGGGAACTACGGTTGGTTGGTGTTTTTTAATGAACGACTGTGTAGATGGCGTTCTAAAGGCTAAACTTTGGCTTGTCTGCTCTCGGCGGAGGCTTAAGAACTAGTTTGTTGTGCACAATATAAAGGATTAAACATTGTTCTTTTTGAAAAGAGATTTGGTCATGCGGGGGTGACAAGTGGAATTAATGTGTTAGATGTTTTGTTTGATTGGTTTTGATCGCGTGGGGTAGAGAAATTAGGTTTAATATGTTTGGTATTTTTTATAAGAACGACAAAAGATTGAGCAACATGGTGCACACCAATTGTTCAACTCTTTCGAGAAATAACAAGGCGAACACCTCCTATTTCCTTTTTGTTTAAATTATTGTTGAAAGTTTGTTTTCGGAAATCGAATATGCACGGTAGTGAGGCGAACGTGTCCCACTTACTTATTTGAGGAATAATGAGGCGTGCGCCACTTATTCCTTTATCCAAGTTTATTGAGAGTGTTTTAATCGGAGGACGAAAGTTCGAGCAATATGGCGGGCGCCAATCATTTGTTTACTCGAGAGATGGTGAGGCAAACGCCTCCCATTCTTTTTAATCCAAAGTTTAATTATAAAAATAAAGTTATTTTTTAGAAATTGTATTTAATTTGGGAAAATAATTTGAATTTGTACGATTTAAGGTTTTAATCGTAAGTCGATAATTTGAGCAATATGGCGAGCGCCAATCATTCAATTATTCGAGAGATGGCGAGGCGAACGCCTCCCATCTTTTATCATCCAAAATTTGATTCATAAAAGATATCTTCTTAGAGGTTGTGAGGTTATTTGAATTCAAGTTTGGTGAGGTTTTAATCGGGTGACAAGAATTCGGGAAATATGGCGAACGCCAATCATTCGAATACTCGAGAGATAGTGAAGCGAACGCCTCATATACTCTTTTTCATCCAAAGTTTTTAAATTATAAAAGACGCTATATTAATTTTAAAAATGATTTGAATTCTCACGGTTAATCGAATTTAGATAGAAATACTTGGTGTAATCTAATCGATTTAATTATCATCGAGTAGGCCTCATTGTAAGAAAGCCCAAGAGTAAGCTACGTGAGGTTGATGGCGATGCTCAAGAGCAATCCTCTTACAAAGGTATGGAAATATGGGGGGCTCGACATTTGAATCGAGAATTATGTGATTTATTTTTGAATCTATGAAAATTGAATGAAATCGAGTTTGAGAATGATTGAAATGGTAGCGGGATAAGTCGATCAATATCTAATTATCAAAATTAACTGACTTAAAGTTCGATTAAATCCATTAATTAAGTTAATTAAAATTAATTATAAAATTATTTAGTATTAAACAATCAAGTTAATTAAAATTATTTAATCGAAATTAACTAACTAATCAAAATTTAATTAATTAATTAATTATAATTAAAAGGGGAAGAGATAGGTGACGATGTCGACTTAATTGATTGAATTGAATCAGTGTGCTCAAAACCGGTTTCTAAGAAATGACAACATGTTAAATGTCATTCACAAGATCATAACGCGGTGAAATGTTCTATTAATTTATCGAAATTTGACGATATAGAGACATGAAATTGCCGGATCCGCAAATTAAATTTCCGATTTAACACAATAAAAATAAAATAGAAATAATCCAAATACAATGTGTACAACATACTATAGTTGAAAGTAATAGAAAAAATAGGATATCAAAAATACAAATTATATTGGCCCAAGGTCCAAACATATACACACCCAAGTTTAGAGTCATAATATCTATAACATAAAAATAATAATAAAATGGCAATGCAAATGCAAATATATGGTAGGCTAATGCGACAATTGATTCCCAATAATAACAGTAAATGACTTTCATTAATGAATATGATAACATAAATGAATATCTTGACTTTTTCAAGAAAAACCAATTTCTCAATTGAAACAATATTTAGTAAACGAACGTGTATTTGAAGTTCACCTCCCTCTTCCCTTTTCGCCTCTGAAACCGCAACCATGAAAAAACAAGTACTATTTTACCATAGCCAATATTTACTTCCTCTACTATTTCAGTTAACATAATAAAAAACATAAGACAACACTTGTTAATATTTACAGCATAAACCAAACACCTCATCTAGTAAACAGGTCGAGCAAAATCGACAAAAGATAGAAAAACAATCAGTAATAGAATCAAATGCAAATGACAAGAAAAAGGAAAGGGAATGAAAATAATTAAAGTATTAACAACTAACCAGTTCAAAATCGACCCAGAAAACAAAACCAAACGACGAAATACCGAAATGCTCTTATTTCACTAGCTACCGTGTGTGATGTCAGAATCAATGTTGCTTCAAGTCATTGTTGTATTTGAGTTTGCCGATGCCGCTACGGAGTGACCTCGAAGCTGTGAAGGAATCAAGTTGGAGTATGCTTGACGGGGGTTTGTGGTGTGGTCGTATGGAAGACGTCGTGAGTGGAAATGAAGGCGCGACGGTGTGGACATCACCGTCGATTTGCGAGGCGGAAGGTTGTTGCCGGTGTGAATCGCGGTCGTAAGGGTTTGGTCAGAGGATGTGAGGTTGTTCTGGGTGGTGGTGATTCGAAGATGACGGTGACGAAGCAAGTGGAAGAGGGTGAAATATTGGTGAGTAGATATGGAAAGTTGGGAAGAAGAACACTAATGAGAATGAAGGTGGTTCTATTTATGATTTTTTAGTGAAAGACCTTTTCTAGTGAGATTTGATGGCGGTTTAAATGGAAGGTGGTCTATCGTGTAGTGGAGTTGGGGTCGGAAAGGTGTGCGTGTGTGTGTGTGAGGAAGAAGGTTGGGTTGGTGGTTTTTTTGATTGGTGTCAATGAGCGTGAAAAATGGAGGGTGGAGAGGTTCACGGCGGATGGTTAGCAGTGTGAAGAAGATGGAAAGCAGACGGTGGTGCCAGGAGAAAGATGAGGAAAAGTTCTCCTTTTTCTTTAGCAGAGAGAGAGAGAGAGAGAGAGTCCTTTTAGTGGGTGCTTCTTTTTTGTGATTTTTCTTTTCTTTTTCGTTTCCTGAGAGAGTGAGAGAGTATTTTTTTTAGTTTGTAATGAATTTTGGAAAGAGGAAGAGTCTTTTAGGCGGCGTGTCCTTTCCGCATCGGAGGGAGTATTGATTTTCCCCTTTTTTTTATTTGTCAGTTGTTTCCTCTCCATAATTCCGTTGAGAGAGGACGCGTGGGAAGTTAAGTGTTTTTAATGCCACCGAAACGTTTCTCCTTTTCATCTTATCCTTCCCGCTTATGAGAGAAATTAATGAGTTGTCACATATGGAATGGAATGGTAATATATTTTTATTCTTTTTATCATTTCGAATATTAGTAATAAAATCTATTATCTTTAATAAATTCAATACTAACTTCTCATTAAATTCTAATAAATCCAAATTCTAACTTTGCTAAAAAATAAAAAAGAAATGATGAACAATGAATAAGGACCGAGCGCAAATATATATTTGAAAAATTAAACTGAATGCATTAAAACGATCAGGGAAAATATTCTTATTGAAAAAATACAGCTTTTCTTTAAATTTTGAAACTTTGTACCCGCTGATTTTTCAGGTACTTGAGAAATGATTTAACCAATTTGTCTGTACTTTCAATAATTTATTCCGAACGATATTTTAGGTATTATTCATGATGAAATGCATGTCATGTTGTACATATGATGCAAATTGAAAATGAAATCAAATTTATGAGAATTTTAAAATGCCTGGACAAAATTGGGGTACGACAGCTGCCCCTATTTAATTACCTTGAACTGGAAGGTAAGAATGACAACAGTCTTCGTACATTCATGGTGGAAGATAATTAAATATGAAAAGAAGCACATTTTTTCCTTTGAAATGCAATGGAGAAATGAAGGAAAAAGATGTAACGAGTTCTAAAAGCACCAGGGTATTAGGGGTAGGATGTCTAAATAATATCAACCCTCGGGCGAACACCAAAATCTTTCAGGGGCCGTTATTGACATGAGGACAATGGTGAGACTAAAACGAAAAAGGTTTCTCGAACCAAAAGTATGACAGTAGAATTAATAAAATCGCTACCACCAAAAGGATGGTAGTAATTTACAAAGACTTTAAGGATCCTCATCACCAAGAGGGTGATGGTTAAACCAAACTTTGACGATTGCTATCACCAAAAGGATGATAGTTACAGTAACAACAACAAGGATTGCCATCACCAAAAGGATGGTGGTAAGATCAACAATAAAACTTGTTATCTCCAAAAGGATGAAAGTTAGACACAATAAAATTCAAAGATTTCCATCACCAAAAGGATGATGTCCATCCCCAAAAGGATGATGGTTATCCTGATAAAGCTTTCCATTACCGAAAGGATAATAGCAAGACTACCACCAAATGGATGATAGTTAACTCATCAACTTCAAAGATCACCGTCACCAAAAGGATGAAGGTAAGGTCAAATAGCAAAACTTGTTATCACCAAAATGATGATAATAAGTCAATAATTTTAATGATCACCATCACCGAAAGGATGAAGGTAAGATCAAACAACAAAACTTGTTACCACCAAAAGGATGATAGTAAGTCACAACAATTTCAATGATCACCATCACCAAAAGAATGAAGGTAAGATCAAACAACAAAACTTGTTACCACCAAAATGATGATAATAAGTCACAACAACTTCAATGATCACCATCACCAAAAGGATGAAGGTAAGAACAAAACTTCAAAACTTGTTACCACCAAAAGGATGATATTAAGTCATAGTAACTTCAAATATCACTGACACCAAAAGGATGACAATAGGATTGAAATTTCCAAATATCGCAATCACCGAAGGATGATAGCTTAAACCAAACTCCATAATCTCCATCACCAAAAGGATGATGTTTAGATCGAACTAGACGCCATCACCAAAATGATGATGATGAGACATAATAACAGAGATCACCATCAATAAAAGGATGATGGTTGAATCATAATGACAAGGATCGCTATCACCACACGGATCGTCGACACCAAAAGGATGACGGTAAGAGGTAACAATTTTAGAGGTCGTCATTCACCAAAAGGGTGAAGATTAGGCCAAAACCTCAAGGATCACCAACATCAAAAGGATGATGGTAAGATCAAATGTGAAAACCTGTTACCACCAAAAGGATGAAAATAAGCTTTAATAATGAGAGGTCACCATTCACCAAAAGGATGAAGGTTAGACCAAAACTTCAAGGATTGTCGACACCAAAAGGATGACGGTAAGATCATAAATTCCAAGGATTTACCATTACCAAAAGGATAATGCTTTTCGTAAACAGGACAATGATTAATATTATTCATTTAAGGGACTTTCAAAAGGACGATATTAGGAAAATCCGTTGGAAAATTAGACTACTGACAAAGGTTCAAATAGAATAGACCTGTTGGGTAGTACTGGAACATCACTAGGTAAGATTTGCTTGGGAATATCAACAACAAAAGGTTATAGAAAAATATTCTATGGAAAGATGTAATTTTCCTCTGCACAAGGTTAAAGGAAACAACTCACTAAGGAGCACTCAATGAGAAACAAACAAGGCAGGAATTTATTTAAAGGAATCAATGAATCAACTTAGAATGACATCTCAATAACAAAAGGTTAAAGAATGTAACTCAATGGGGAACACCCAACAATAGGGGATAGGAACTCACTTAGAGAAAATAACAATGACTCAACTAAGGGTTGACCTGGATACTTACAACTAGACCTTGGATCTTGATTCGTGCTATGATATGTATGCAATGATGCATGACCTACTTTTATTTTTGAAACATTATGTATGAGGTGATGCATGAGATGCATGTTTGAATGCAAAGAATGATTGGTTTGTTTGGGGATTGGTCTCCCCTTTTCCAAGGCGGTGTCTATTCTGGATACCAATGTTGGTTGTATTTGTTTTTATGAGGATGCCAACAAGGTGGGCTTTGGTTTTTTCTGGTAACTGTCAATATGGGTTGGAATATTGGCGGGTGGAAGAAATTGACTTCCCGACACTCGGTAGTTGATGATGTGATGATCACACAACAGATGTGAATACTCCTGGTGTACCAAGTTTGATTTCTTACTATTACGTCGGGTATTTGTCCTTGAGAAGATCTCAACTTCTTCTTCTAATGGGTCTGGATAGCCTGTAACTGAGCATAGCGACATGATCAACGCATGATGATTGTGCCTTTGATATGCCCTAAGGATTCTTGTCAATGATGTTGCACCAGCATGAACTTTCGACATTTTTGTTGCGAATTTAAACAGTTAGTAGTGTCTGTCACAGTCTGCTTATCCGACTTAAAGATATAGAAGGAACTTGCCCCTTGTAAATTGTCTTGCCCCAGTATGTAGGGTGTTCAAAGGAATTCTCCTTAAAAGGAAACTTTTATGAGTGGTTATCCCGAGACATGGTCTGAGTTTGCTTCCTCCAATGTCTAAATCTTACAATGGTCTTCCCCTGATTAGCCGGTTCTCGAAACGGTTCTCTCCAATTGATTGATCTTTGTGAGCTGGTTTCTACTGTACTCTCGAGGTAATTTGCCCCTGGCTGAGTTTTCGAGGGACTTGCCCCAGACATACTGAGTATTGAAGTGTTCTTCCTACATGGCCAACTGCTGCCTAGAGACTTTGTCTTATGTTGGTGAACTCTTAGGTCAACATAATCATTAGATTGCCCTGCCCCTGATCCATAGGATTACGAGGTGGTTTTGATTCGTGTTGGTACCAACGATCAAGTACATCTCGAATTTCCCCTTGTTGGAACTTCCTCGATGTCAAGTATTGACTTGCAATTAAGAACTGTTCATTCAAGAAGTGGTAATTTTTAATGCAATAGTTATGCAAGTTTTGAAAAACAATCATTTATTTAGGAGTGTTGTGGTAGTGTGTGACGAGTGGACCATGAGTCCAAAAGCGATGTGAAGGGCTACGATCATGTTGACTTTGGCGATCATTGAGTGCCATCCGATCAATAATGACTTTAGCTTCTTCCGCATTCTTTGACATAAGCGAGCCACCCGCGGTAGCATCCAAAAGTGTCTTGTGAGTTGATTGGAGCCCGTTTAGAAAAATATGGATTTGAGTGAGCTCATCAAAACCATGACCCTTGCATTTTCTCAACATTGACTTGAATCTTTCCCAAGCCTCATTTAGAGACTCGTTGCTTCCTTGAGTGAATACCGCAATAGTCGTTTTGGCTTCCATGAATCGGGATTGAGGAAAATATCTTTCTAAGAACTTTTCTTCTAGCAAATTCCAATCCGTCATCACTCTCGGTGCTTGATCAAGGTACCACTCCTTTGCCTTTCCCACTAAGGAGTGTGGGAACATCCTTTTGAATAATGCCTCTTCACCCGTTTCATCAATTCCCGTAGAACCCGCAATCTCATAGAATTTGATGAGATGGGTATACGGATCTTCATTGGAGGATTCCGGTCTTCATCTCCGTATTTATTCCTCCACGGGCAAATTGAGCATTTTTTCTTGGACTATTCGCGGACATTTCGGTACGATTGTCATCCGCCATGTTTCCTTCACAAGCCTCTACACCCACTTCTTCGATTTGAACAAGTGCGAAAGTAGATGCTTCTTCTCTCCGGTTCCTCTCTTCGGCTAGTTTCCTTCTTCTTCGTGTTTTGCTATTAAGCTTCTGAAGTGTTCTTTCAATTTTGGGATCGAATTGAAATTGCTCCTTGGTATCTTTTCTTCGCATGCACTAGAAATTTACAAAACTAACAAACCAAGTGAAACAAAAGAGGGATAGTATTAAAAGTAACAAAACTTAAAACAATTAATTATTGCAAAGTTTGTAATATCGAACACCAATCCCCGGCAACGGCGCCAATTTGTTGAAAAGTATATCTTCGGCAAATATTTTTATATCGTATCCACAGAGATTGGTTGTTATTACCGCCGTTCTATAATCCAAATTGTTATAAGTTTAGGAAGTAACAAAGTTATTTTGTTTGGAAAATGATCTTGTGAGTAAATGTCACTAAAAACAGAAAAATGGTTTTAATCAAATTTAAAAGCTTGGCAAGATTGGAGTTCACTATTCTAAATGCTTATGATTCCTTATGATAACTATATAGATTTAAGATTATTGATGATGTTCAAGTATCCTCTCAAAGTCATTTATGTCTAAATGATATTGTGATAACCACTATATTGATCCTTAGACGATCTCTCCACCTAACTATCAATATAGCAATCTTTAATGTTTGATGCCAAAGAAGAGTACTGAATAAATCTATCTCTATAACTTATTCACTACTTGAAAATCTATTTTATGTCAAGACTCAAATAACCTCTTTCAACAACTATTCAAATCTGGTTTTCAACTTAGGGCAAAAACAATATTCAATACATCAACAATCTTTATCATATATAAAAATCAAATGGAATACCTAAACAAATGAGAATAGCTACTACCTCCAATCTTGACAAAATGGGGTTTAGCTCCTCATCATCATTTTACAAAGCAAAATGCAATGGAAGAAAAACTCTGTTTTTCTCTCTTACAAAATATATCTTAATGTGTGAATAATAATGAATGTCTTAGAATAATGTGGTCTCCTATCCTAAAAGAGTTGACATTTCCTTAATTGATCATTTTCATTCAAAGCAGAAAAGTTATTCCAAGACAGACACCAAAATGGCAAAACAGCTGGTCATGAAAGACAACACCCTTGGCCCAAAATTAGCTTGCTGGATTCGCAGCCTTCGCGGCGCGAAGGAGGTTCGCGACGCGAACTGAAGCTTTCCCAGCTTCCTTGCTTTGCAAGCTTCATCCAAAATCTTCCATATTATGATGTTGCATTCCAAAAGCTCATTCATCCAAAAATTCTACAAAACTAACAAATCTGTGAAATAACTATTCAAAACAAAATAAATTAAACCTAATTGCATTTATACAAATTAATAAGAATAAAATTGTGTAATTACATCAAAATTAGGTAAAAGGGACCAATAAAATGATATAAAAAGTAGTACTAATTGGTCCCTAACAAACCTCCCTAACTTAGCATTTTGTTTGTCCCTAAACAAAAGTTTCCACCCTCACAACCTAAGCAATGACACAAAAGATTGAAACAAGGATTTACCAAGGACATTCAAATGGTTCAAAAGTGTTTGGCAAATTTTCAATCCACCTATCTCAATTCTAGACAAAACATGAGTAAGGAAAATGTTTGAGTGCAAAAATCATTCCAAGGAATTCAAAGCCATATATGTCAAATCATGCGGTTATCACAACAAATGCAAAATCATGTGAAAAATGAGAATCAAGAGGTCTTTCAAAGGTTGTAATGTGGCTTAGGTTACAAGAAAGGACATGATTAAGAGAATTTACAAAGTTGCCTATCCTAAGGGAGCATTCCCAAACATTCAACTCTACACAATTTCCCTTTCTTTGATCCCTATTTTTTCTTTTTCTTTTTACATCCACACAACCATGAGCATTTTCTTTGCTTTTTTTTCTTTCTTTTCTTTTTTCTTTGCTCTATGGTTTCAAGGATGATTTCTTTTTCTTGTTTCTTTTCAAATATTCACCCTTTCATGAAAACTCACTTTTCCAAGTTTCTAATTAACTTTTCACTTTACTCTCCCCAACTTTAGACTCCAAAACCAAATTTATTCAATAATGCTCCCTACTTAGACATAAGCAAAAGGCAAAATTTGCAAACAACTCGGTTTGAGGTTTCAATTGATACGAAAGAAATTAGGATTCATTTATTCCAAAAATTTCAATTGATTTTACAATGATCAATCAAATGAATCCTAAAATAAGCTCAAAGGGGTTTAGTTGATTCAAACTTTTTGGTCAAGTGGTTTTTCTCACAAACAATGCCTCTATCATTTTCAAAATTTTCACACAAAAATAGATTGATGCATGATTTAGCATGATAAGAATGAGTTGAAATAATGCTCGGTTTCCCGCTTTTTTGTATACAATGGAAAGCTTCCTCACAATTGGTTAAGTCCTATTTTGATTCAAAGGTGACATACATTTCAATGAGTTTATGATATGAAATTTGCACATACCATCAAACTACTCATGTTAAGTCTAGAAAGCGATAAAGTGTACCTTGAAATACCGACACTAATTCTTATCATCACCACTCGAGGTGTCCTATGCTTCTTTCTTTGCGATCATTTCTCGGTTGCTTTAAGCTTGACTTAAGAGTAAGAGCAATTAAACAAAAATATTGGTAAACCAGTTTGATTGTAACACACTTAATTCTCAAATAGTATTCATGCAATTATCAAAACAACTAACAAAAAAACAAAGTTTTGGTGAACTAGAGCCACCCAAAAGTACATCAAAATTTTACAAAAACAAAAATAATACAAAGAAACTCAAAATGACAACAACTCCTTAATCCTCCTCCTCTTGGCCACCACCTACATCACCAAGGACGTCCTCCATCTCATCATTAGGGTTTGCACCACCTCCTGCACCCCCCATAAAATTTGGCCTGCCCTCAGGCCAATTAGCATAAGCCATATATTCCACCTGAGAAGGAAATGTACGGGCTTCTGGTGCAAGAAACGTGTTCTGGAACTGTTGCTGCATAGCATCGAAGATAAATGATTGAGACCTCCTAGAGGCCTCAAAGCTCTCACAACAGTAATTGGCAAACGCCATCTGGTCAAAGACTGGAGTAGTGTGGGGTTGGGGTCGGGGTCTGGATGACGAAGTCCCAGCTCCTTCAGTTCTATCCATTTGGCTTTGGCAGAACCTATTCAGATAGGCATCGTTGATCACACTAGTGATAGAGAAGTGTACTTCCTCCAGAATGGCAACATTCGCCTGACGGCAAAGTCCCATGATCAGCCCCGGGTATGCAAGCACACCTACTTTACCACCGAATTTGGTTCCACTTAAAGCTATCTTTCTCATTTCTCCCGCGATGATGGATGCTACATCCACAGATTTTCCGATCATAATGCAGTACAACAAACACCCTACATCTAGAGGAATCGTGGTGGTGTGGCTCATTGGCCGGATATTGCTCAACAACAGCACAAGAAAAGCCCTAGCTCCCAGATTTAAATTTTCTCTTTTCCAAGATTTTGGATGTCCTTGATCATTTAGGTCAAAGGATTTTCCTTTAAGGCACAGGGTAGCATTTACCGCTTGAAGACCCCACACATTAGCTAATTCTAGGGTACGATACTCGCACCGCTCGTTTTCTCCAAGGGTTAGAGGATTACCAAGATATGAGTTAATGGCATCCCTCCCAAAAGAAATGATCCTGCCTCTTACCCTAGTTCGGTAGTTGAAAGCTACCACCTCTTCTTGATGCATGGCGTTTGCATAGAACTCCCGAACAATATCATAGTTGATTGCCGCTTCTGGTTCACACAGTTTCATCCACCTTCGTCTCTCAAAAGTTGAAACCAAACTCTGATAAGTCCCACCCAGTGCTAAACGGATGAACCTCTCCGGCAAGATGGTTCTCTTGATTAAACTCTCGAATCGTTCTTCGTGTTCGTCGCTTGTGAACCTTCTTAAAGAACGAGGATGAGCGAGAGCCGTGGTTTTGGTTCTTTTCGACATCTGCATTCAACATCAGAGCAACCACAAAACAAATATGGAGAGGGTTAGCAATCAACAGCATAAAAACATGGCCCTGGAATTTCCCAGTTCACGGCGCGAAGGCCCGTTCGCGGCGCGAACCCTGCGAACCAAGAAACCTCCAGGAGCCTCCTAGGGTTCCAAAAATGTGAGGTATGCTACTTCTAACAGTCAAGGTCTCCAACTCTATCATATTCCTAATCTAAATCAGACATGCATAGTGATTTCAAGTGTCAATCTTCAAATTTTTCCAATTCCTAACCAAACCTAATTGTGAACCCAAAAGGAAATGGAGAAGAGGAATTGAAAAGCACAACATACCTTACTGAAGCACTTGGTTCTTGTTAGCAAATGAAGATTAGGGAGTTGGGAAAGGAAAATTTTCAGTTTTGGGAAGTTTTTGGGAGTGGAAGTGAAAGCGAGGCAAACTTGGTGTTTTGAAAATGAGTTGAAATGAAAAGGAAAATATAACCTAACAGAACTTAAGTGGTTCTGCCATGCACTGTTCGCGGGGCGAACCTTGTTCGCGGCGCGAACTAAAGCTTTGCATTCAGTTCGCGGGGCAAACGATGGTCGTGGGGCAAACGGAAAAAAACAGAACCCAATTTCACAAAATTTAACAAAGCATAAAATCAACACAACAGAAAAAAAATAAAATGCAGACTTACAACGTTGGGCTGCCTCCCAACAAGCGCTTTGTTTAACGTCGTTTAAAGCTCAACGGTCCACTGATTAGCCCGGTCCAAATAGAGACATGACACACACATCACGATTTACGTCTCCATTATGGTAAACTTTTAGTCTTTGACCATTTATAGTCCAGCTTTCTTGTGACTTTGGATCCTCAATCACAATGGCTCCATAATCGCGCACCTCTTTGACAATGAACGGTCCTGACCACTTTGACTTCAACTTACCAGGGAATAACTTCAACCTTGAGTTGAAAAGCAATACCATTTGTCCAATATGAAACTCCTTGTGACGGACGTTTCCATCATGGTATGCCTTTACCTTTTCCTTATACAGTTTATTCGAATGGTAATCATTATTCCTTGATTCCTCCAATTCATGGAGTTGTCCTTTTCTTCTTTCTCCAGCTAGAGTGGAGTCGAAATTCAAGAATTTAAGAGCCCATAATGCCCTATGCTCCATCTCCACTGGAAGATGACAAGTCTTCCCATACACCATTTGAAACGGAGTTAGCCCAATAAGTGCTTTGTAGGCGGTACGATACGCCCACAAAGCTTCATCCAGTTTTAAAGACCAATCTTTTCTTGAATTCGAGACTGTTTTCTCAAGAATCCGCTTGACTTCCCGGTTCGAAACCTCCGTTTGACCATTCGCTTGTGGGTGGTAGGGAGTGGTCACCTTGTGCTTTACACCATAATGTTGCAAAACTTTTTCTAGAGGTGTATTGCAAAAGTGTGAGCCTCCGTCACTTATCAACATCCTAGGCACACCAAAACGTGAAAATATGTCTTTCTTTAAAAATTTAATCACTGTTTTGTCATCGGCCTTAGGTGAGGCAATTGCTTCTACCCACTTCGAGACATAGTCAACGACCACTAGTATGTACTCATTTGAGAAAGAAGAGGGGAATGGGCCAACGAAATCAATACCCCAACAATCAAAAACTTTTACTTCTAGCATGTTGGTTAGAGGCATTTCGTCTCGTTTTCCTATTCCTACACTCCGTTGGCATGTATCGCAACTCTTCGCATGTTCATGCGCATCTTTAAATAAAGATGGCCAATAAAACCCGATTGGAGCACTTTAGTGGCTGTTCTCAAACCGCTATAGTGACCTCCATACGGAGAGTTGTGATAGTGCCAAAGGATGTCTCTTGACTCCTCAATTGTTACACACCTTCTCAAAATATTGTCTACACCCACTTTAAACAGATACGGATCATCCCAAACATAATATTTTGCATCCGCCAAGAATTTCCTTCTTTGATTGCAAGTGAGGTCTTCCGGTGTTAAACCAGTTGCTTTGTATTTAGCAAAATCAGCAAACCAAGGCCTCACTTGAATCGCATACAATTTTTCATCCGGAAATTCTTCTCTAACTTCCTCTTCTTTGTTTGTAATGTCCACATTGACCAACCGAGACAAATGATCCGCCACCAAGTTTTCGGAACCTTTTTTATCCCGGATTTCCAAATCAAACTCTTGCAATAAGAGAATCCAACGAATTAGTCTTTGTTTGGAATCCGGCTTGGTTAGCAAATATTTTATCGCCGAGTGGTCAGTGTAGACTACAACTTTTGACCCAATCAAGTAAGCTCTAAACTTTTCCAATGCGTACACTATGGCTAGTAATTCTTTTTCAGTTGTTGCATAATTGACTTGTGCTTCATTCAACACTTTACTAGCATAGTGGATAGCATGAAAAACTTTATCTCTTCTTTGACCCAACACCGCACCAACCGCATAATCGCTTGCGTCGCACATAAGTTCAAAATCAAGTTCCCAATTTGGTGCCACGATTATGGGTGCGGTGACTATTTTTTTTTAAATCAATGAAAGCTTCGAGACACGACTCATCGAAAAGAAAATGCGTACCTTTGTTGAGCAAATTTCTCAATGGCTTTGCTATCTTTGAAAAATCTTTGATGAATCTCCGGTAGAAATCGGCATGTCCGAGAAAGCTCCTTATTCCTTTTATATTTGTTGGGGGTGGTAATTTCTCAATGACTTCCACCTTGGCTTTGTCAACCTCTAATCCTTCGGAGGAAATCTTGTGACCGAGTACAACACCTTCGGTGACCATGAAGTTGCATTTTTCCTAATTGAGCACTAAGTTGGTCTCCACGCATCTTCCGAAAACCACATCAAGATGTTTTAAGCACAAATCAAAAGATGATCCGTAAACGGAGAAATCATCCATGAACACCTCAATGCATTCTTCTATTAAGTCCGAGAATATAGCTTGCATGCACCGTTGAAATGTTGCCAGTGCATTACATAACCCAAAAGGCATTCTTCGGTAAGCAAAGATGCCAAAGGGACATGTAAAAGCTGTCTTCTCATGATCCGCTGGATTTACCGAAATTTGATTGTACCCCGAGTACCCGTCCAAGAAACAGTAGAAATTTTTTACGGCTAACTTCTCCAACATTTGGTCCATGAAAGGTAGTGGGAAGTGATCTTTCCTTGTAGCTTGGTTCAACCTTCTATAGTCAATACACATCCTCCACCCGGTTACCGTTCTTGTCGGAATCAACTTATTTTTATCATTTTTGATAACCGTCATGCCACCTTTCTTAGGGACTACTTGTACCGGACTCACCCATGCACTATCGGATATAAGATAAATCATTCCGGCTTCCAAGAGTTTGACAACTTCTTTCTGAACTACTTCTTTCATCGATGGATTTAGACGCCTTTGACGTTGTGCAACGGGTTTGAAATTCTCCTCCATCATGATCTTATGCATACAATAGGCCGAACTAATACCCTTCAAGTCGGATAAAACCCACCCTATTGCACCTTCATTCTTTTTCAACACTTGAATCAATTTGTCTTCCTCTTTTGTGGATAAAGTGTTGCTTATAATCACCGGTTTAGTACATTCGTCACCAAGGAATACATACTTCAAGTGTGAAGGAAAAATTTTCAACTCTAATTTTGGTTCTTCCATTTTCTTCATCGCATCTAAGTCCTCCTTTGTTCCTTCTTGATAAGTAAGCTCACCACAAGATTCTAACTCATGCAACATTGCTTCAATCTCTTTTTCCTCATTTTCGGTCAACACATTGTATGCTCCGATAAGAGATCTTTCTAGAGGATTAGAAATATGAACTTGGTTTGCGACCTCCACTACTTCCTCTTCGATTGCATCAATTCGGAAAGAATCATGCTTGTCATTTTGATGCTTCATAGCCTCAAAAAGATTAAAGGTCACCTCTTCGTCTTGCACTCTCACCTTCATTAGTCCATCATCTATGTCAATCATCATCCAGGCTGTTTTCATGAATGGTCTTCCAAGAATTAGAGGAACATCACGATCCTCATCCATCTCTACTATCACAAAATCTACCAGAAACAAGAATTTATCCACTTTCACTAACATGTCTTGAGCAATTCCGTATGGTGAAGTGGTAGACTTGTCGGCTAGTTGCAAAGTCATCCTTGTCGATTTTGATCTCCACATTTCCCAATCTTTTGACAATGGATAAGGGAATTAGATTGATGTTAGATCCCAATTCAATCAAACCATTACCAATGTATGTGCTTCCAATGGTTACCGGTAAAACGACTCGGCCCGGATCGGATTCCTTCCTTGGGAGAGTTTTTTGAATGATGGCACTACAACGTGCATCAAGCAATATGGTTTCGTCTTCCACGTGTCTCCTTTTCTTTGTAAGAATGTCCTTCATGAACTTTGCATACCGTGGCATTTGTTCTAATGCATCGGCAAATGGAATATTGATTTGAAGTTGTTTGAATATGTCCATGAACCGTGCATAATGCCTAGCATTGTCCTTCTTCGATGGAGCATGTGGATAAGGTAGATGTTGGGTTGGAATGACGCTCACACCTTTCTCTCCTTTCTTCTTCTTTCTTGGTTCAACATCCTTTTTCACCTCCAATTCAGGTTGTTCCTTTGCTGACAAATCCTGCTCTTTCCGCGGCGCGAAGGGGGATCGCGGCGCGAACTGTGAAGTTCCAGCCACTTTCTCCCTTCCACCAACCATGTCCTATTTTTCCAGCACTTCACCCATATCATTTTCTACTGTAATTTCCTCACTTTTTTTACTTATCAACTCTTTACTGCTCCTCGTGACAATTTCTTTACAATGCTCCTTTGGATTTGTTTGAGTGTTAGCGGAAAATGACGATCCTGCGTTTTGTTCTGACAGTTGCTTCGCAAGTTGGCCTACTTGATTTTCCAGATTCTTAATTGTTGCTTCATTACTCTTCTGATTTGCCATGGAAGCTTGCATGAATTGTTGAAGAGTGTCCTCTAGCTTGGAACTTCCTCCTTGCGACTGCTGTCCTTGAGAATTTTGATGTTGATAAGGACTTTGCTGCTGAAAATTTTGATTGTTGAACCTTGATGGTTGATAGCCTTGATTGTTTCTTGGTTGGTAACCTTGATTGTTAGGAGGTTGTCTTTGATAGCCCTGATTTTGATTGTTCACATAACTCACTTCTTCTAGTGGAGGACAAAAACCAGTAGGGTGATCCCCTTGACATAATTCGCAACATGCTACTTGATGCCGAACTTGAGACCCTTGAATTTCTTTCATTTGCTGTGGAAGCTTGGCCATTTGTTGAGTGAGCAACTCCACTTGTTGAGAGAGTAGCTTGATTTAAGCAAGAATGGCGTCATTGGTATTCAACTCAAGAACTCCTGCTTTACATTGTGAAGGGCTACGATCATGTTGACTTTGGCGATCATTGAGTGTCATCCGATCAATAATGACTTTAGCTTCTTCCGTATTCTTTGACATAAGCGAGCCACCCGCGGTAGCATCCAAAAGTGTCTTGTGAGTTGATTGGAGCCCGTTTAGAAAAATATGGATTTGAGTGAGCTCATCAAAACCATGACCCTTGCATTTTCTCAACATTGACTTGAATCTTTCCCAAGCCTCATTTAGAGACTCGTTGCTTCCTTGAGTGAATACCGCAATAGCCGTTTTGGCTTCCATGAATCGGGATTGAGGAAAATATCTTTCTAAGAACTTTTCTTCTAGCAAATTCCAATCCGTCATCACTCTCGGTGCTTGATCAAGGTACCACTCCTTTGCCTTTCCCACTAAGGAGTGTGGGAACATCCTTTTGAATAATGCTTCTTCACCCGTTTCATCAATTCCCGTAGAACCCGCTTTCTCATAGAATTTGATGAGATGGGTATACGTATCTTCATGGTCCATTCCGGTGAATGGATTTGCATAGAGAAGTTGGAGGATTCCGGTCTTCATCTCCGTATTTCTTCCTCCACGGGAAAATTGAGCATTTTTTCTTGGACTATTCACGGACATTTCGGTACGATTGTCATCCTCCATGTTTCCTTCACAAGCCTCTACACCCACTTTTTCGATTTGAACAAGTGCGGAAGTAGATGCTTCTTCTCTCCGGTTCCTCTCTTCGGCTAGTTTCCTTCTTCTTCGTGTTTTGCTATTAAGCTTCTGAAGTGTTCTTTCAATTTCGGGATCGAATTGAAATTGCTCCTTGGTAGCTTTTCCTCGCATGCACTAGAAATTTACAAAACTAACAAACCAAGTGAAACAAAAGAGGGATAGTATTAAAAGTAACAAAACTTAAAACAATTAATTATTGCAAAGTTTGTAATATCGAACACCAATCCCCGGCAACGGCGCCAATTTGTTGAAAAGTATATCTTCGTCAAATATTTTTATATCGTATCCACAGAGATTGGTTGTTATTACCGCCGTTCTATAATCCAAATTGTTATAAGTTTAGGAAGTAACAAAGTTGTTTTGTTTGGAAAATTATCTTGTGAGTAAATGTCACTAAAAACAAAAAAATGGTTTTAATCAAATGTAAAAGCTTGGCAAGATTGGAGTTCACTATTCTAAATGCTTATGATTCCTTATGATAACTATATAGATTTAAGATTATTGATGATGTTCAAGTATCCTCTCAAATTCATTTATGTCTAAATGATATTGTGATAACCACTATATTGATCCTTAGACGATCTCTCCACCTAACTATCAATATAGCAATCTTTAATGTTTGATACCAAAGAAGAGTAATGAATAAATCTATCTCTACAACTTATTCACTACTTGAAAATCTGTTTTATGTCAAGACTCAAATAACCTCTTTCAACAACTATTCAAATCTGGTTTTCAACTTAGGGCAAAAATAGTATTCAATACATCAACAATCTTTATCATATATAAAAATCAAATGGAATACATAAACAAATGAGAATAGCTACTACCTCCAATCTTGACAAAATGGGGTTTAGCTCCTCATCATCATTTTACAAAGCAAAATGCAATGGAAGAAAAACTCTGTTTTTCTCTCTTACAAAATATATCTTAACGTGTGAATAATAATGCATGTCTTAGAATCATGTGGTCTCCTATCCTAAAAGAGTTGACATTTCCTTAATTGATCATTTTCATCCAAAGCAGAAAAGCTATTCCAAGACAGACACCAAAATGGCAAAACAGCTGGTCATGAAAGACAACACCCTTGGCCCAAAATTAGCTTGCTGGATTCGCAACCTTCGCAGCACGAACTGAAGCTTTCCCAGCTTCCTTGCTTTGCAAGCTTCATCCAAAATCTTCCATATTATGATGTTGCATTCCAAAGGCTCATTCATCCAAAAATTCTACAAAACTAACAAATCTGTGAAATAACTATTCAAAACAAAATAAATTAAACCTAATTGCATTTATACAAATTAATAAGAATAAAAGTGTGTAATTACATCAAAATTAGGTAAGAGGGACCAATAAAATGATATAAAAAGTAGTACTAATTAGTCCCTAACAGTGACCCTTTGATTTTGGTATGGTGGTCATCGATTCTTATTTTGTTTTGTTGAGGACTTTCATTGTCTCTTTTGATTTTTGTTTTGATCCCTAAATTTTGCATGGACCGCTTTTTGAAGCTTCAATCCATCGGGATTGCCTCAATTTTTGCCTAAGTCTCCTGTTTGGGTGTTCGACTTAACGAGCTTTCTCTTTGATTTTTTTGGAAAGTTGTGACTGCCAAGTCATTGGTTATTGAAGATCAACCATCATAGGTTTCAAATTTTGTCTGGTTCTTCGATACTTTAGGAGTCATGCGAAGAATATCATGTGGTTGATCTTTAGACAGGATGCTTCTTCTTGCAATTCCAATGTGAAGTCAGATTAACTGAACACTACCCTACCCCAGGTTAAATGTAAGGGTTTGTAGATCCGAAAGAAACTCCTACTTCTAGGCTTGAAGTGGTTGTCTAGGGATTAACTCCTTCTCTCTCCAGTGTTTGGGGATTTGAAATAATGCTTGTACATCATTAGCAAGAGTTTATCTGAAAGCATACAATCAACAATTATGAGTATTTTTTTTTCGTCATCCTCCTTCCAATACTTGCTAATAGTAGCGTGATAAAGAAGGTGAAGTGGAAAAGTATGTGTTTGTGATTTGCAATAAACGAGTGAATATAAAAAGATTGATTCAAAATATGCACAATCATTCCATTAATAAAACCAAATGTAAATGACAATGTTTAACGCAACCAGTACTTAGACAAACAAGAACGAATTACAAGAATGAGAAATGTTAAAAAAATGGCATAGTGATTTCCTTCATTCAAGGAAACGGGCCTTCATCTCTTGATTTGTTGTTAATCTAGCTTCATTAGGAATTGTTCTGCTTGTTTAGGCTGGTATGAAGCTCATATTCAGCAATCCCTTTGACGAAATTCACTTACTTCTCTGCATGCATCGGCATGGGGTTTGTTGCAACATTTGGCCTAACTGGCGTGAAAGAAACTACTTTACTATTAATCAGGTATTGAACTTGGTGTTTGAAGGCCTTACAATTCTCCACTGTGTGCCCTGGGGAACTCATATGATACTCGCAATGAGCATTGGCATCATAGCCTGATGGATAGGGTGGAGTCGCAAGCGTTAGCTCCTTCAACGTAATTGATCCACCTTTTAACAGGTAGGTGACGCATCGCGAAAAACAACCGGCGGAAAAAACACAGAGCCGCCACCGTACGTTATTTATCCCAAAAGAGGGAAAGGAAACGCTCGAAGTAAACCTGAAAAAGGGAAAGGAATGGTCCTACAACCATAGATTGCAAGGTACGGGAGTCGGTTACGCAAGGGGAAGGTATTAGCACCCCTCACGTCTGTCGTACTCGACGGGATCCATGCTCAAAAGAAAAGAATAAGGTTGCTGATAAACTTCTCAAAGACTGCACAAACCGGAATGAAACACGGGCGAAAGAAGACGAATGAAAAGGACTCCGCAGGATGTCGCATCCTAGGCCTACGTAGTTTGTCAGAAACAAACATCAGAGTCGACGTAGTTCGGGGAAATGGGAAACATGCTCGCTAGGACATCGCATCCTATGCATACGTATCTTCTCTAACCAGAGGAAAAATCAGAGCACTCGTAGCTCGGCTAAAGCACGCCGAAACAAAACGCTAAAAAGAGACGCTGAGACGTCGAAACAAACACACCAAGGAAACGGAATGCCAATAGATGGACTTACATCCGACTCCGAACAAACAAACGCAAACAGGAAACAGAATGCCAACAAATGGCCTTACATCCAACTCCAAACAACAAACACAAATAGGAAACAGAATGCCAATAAATGGACTTACATCCGACTCCAAACAACAAACACAAACAGGAAACAGAATGCCAATAAACGGACTTACATCCGACTCCAAACAACAAACACAAAAAGAAGAAGGGTGCCCGGAGAGATCTCGCTCAAACTCCTGCCTACGTATCTCATTTGGTATGAGAATCAGGGCGACGTAGTTCCCCTTAACAGGGGAGAAACTCTCCTAACCAGAGACAAGGGAGATAAGAAACTAATAGGGAGACTACGACTCGAGCCAAAAAGTTATCATGCAAACGATCCCTAAGTTGAGGTCTCTAATCAGAACCTAATTAACACCGGAAGCAAGTCAATCAAACAGCAAATAAACATCATCACAAGTGAACAGGTATCACTCTCTATATACAAACAAGCGGCTCATACAAATGGTTGGGCTTTAGTCAAGAGGGGTCATATCAACCTCGACAAACAAGCTAAAACTGTAAGGGTATGTTGAAGCTCTTAACCACTGACATTGATCGTCAGGGTGAGCAGATCAAAATGGTAATGAGGATAAGACCTCATAGCTCTTAACCCTGGCCTGGGTGAGCTTCAAATTAATGAAAACGTGGGGATCCAGAATGAGGGATCTTACTCCACTTGACTGACACTATACACAGATCTTGGGTTATGTTCAAGAGCATTAGCACGTAGTGCGAGCATAATGAACGACTCACTGAATAACAGGGGATTGATTGTCAATCCCTTCTATCTGTCAATTGCCTCTTCACTTAGGAGGACTTAACAAGTAACATGCCTCATTTAGAGGTCTTTGGCACAAATGTAAACAATCACAATCATTGCCTCTTAAGGAGGACTTCAGCCAAATGCCTGCCAAAAAGGCGACAGGACTTCCAGAATACATGGAGTTAGAGAGTGATTACCTAGGTGGTATATCAACCACAAACCAAATCAAAGCTCAAGCAAGAGCTAAAAGCGACTAATGTACCTGTACAAAAGCCAAACAGTCAATATTGTATTCAGAAAACCAAACAGACAACAACAGTGTAATCTTCCAATATCTACACAATGCAAGTCACAAGTGCAAGCACTCAAGTGAGTTCATCACATCAATGGACCTACAACACAACAAGAGTTAGTGGTCAAAGCAATTGGCATCTCAAGTAATGAGACCAAACCAAACATTAGTGCTAAGTGCTCACTACCTGAAATACAAAACACAATTGGTGAGTACAAACCACTAGTACAAAGACTAGGGTCAAAGGCAAGTCAAATGACCAAAATAGAATTCAATATTTCACATGAAGCACATTCAATCAAATAAGAACATGTCCTAAAAAGGACCAAAACCAAATCATAAGGCAAAGCCATCAAGTGATCAAAGTAAAGCCAAGGCAAGCAAAGGTGCATAAAGTTGGACATCCAAATGAGAAAATCCACATTAAAACAGAAAAGCATCCAATGATCATGAAATTTTTTATACAAGCTCAACATGTTAATAATGAACATCATGCAAAACATTAAAACCGGAAGAGTTCAAATGGTATGGGAATGAAAATGAACAAATGCTACATCCAAATTGTGACACAAATTGTCACAACATACATTCATATGTCCAAAACATTGATGGTATATGATAAAAATGCCAAACAAAATCCAAAAAATCATGTTACATGTTAGGAACAAGCATGTCAAATTTCACATCAATTGGATAAACCATGAGTATTTCCCAAAGCAATTAGCACAACATAGCAAATTGGCATCATGTTCAAATAAGCAAGCACCATTAAAAATCCAGAACCAGACAATTCGTGAAATTAATGCTAAAAAATAATAGACATCAAAACAAGAATGTGAAAAAAAGTTTGGATCAAATTGGATATTCCTACTATTTTTTATGATTTTTAGAAGTTGATGAACAAAATGAAATAATATGAAAAATAATGTGGAAAATAATGAAATGTGAAAATAAAATGGAATATGCAATAGTCAGGTGTTGAACACACGCCAGGCAAGTCAAATGATATGCAACAATTACATTCACAACAAAGGCATACGGCTGGATTCGAACACGCGCGCAAGGGATTAAAGAAATGCTCAATTAAAATTTTAACAAAACGCAAAGCGTAGGGATCGAACAGAGGTTAAGGCAGTCACAAGCGCTCAAAGGAAAAAACAATTGAAAAAATGAAAAGCACATGAGTGAAGGATCGAACCTATGTGTGGACGGTCAAATGAGCGCTCAATTGAAAAATCAAATTGGAAATTAAAAGCAACAAACGCCAGGTTCGAACAGAGGTTTGTGAGGTCCATGAAGCGCCTGAAGCAAACCCTAAAGCGCTGAACCAGACGGCCAGAATAGTGATTCCGGTAGTCTTCTCCGGTTGATTCACGGCGGAGGCGATGAACAAAAATTCCAGAAATTATCATACTATACATCGTTGGAAAGGTCTTTTTACGTAGAACACATATATCACAATTATTTAGCCTAATTCCTAATGAATCAACCGGATCGAAGAGAAACATTTTGCATATCAAAACTTCATATCATCATATCTCACTCAATACTTAACCAAATTCAAAACAATTTATATCAGCATCATGAGTGAATCAAGCTCTACACATTTATGGCAATAAAATGGAGAAAAGAGATGATCGAATTCCAACCTATTTGAGGTGCAGTGTGATGAATTCGTGGTTTCCAGCTTCCTCCAGCTCCAGATCTTCTTCCTTTGATCTCTAATGAAGCTTTATGCGCAAATTACCACTTGACACGGCCTGAATCAAGCTCAATTTAAAGCTTCCATTAATGTATTCAAGCTCTTGGCATGCACGAATTTGAACTGAATTCCACCAAATAAACGTTGAATCTTGCTCAATAGCACTCCATGATCATGATTATGCAAGGAAATTCAAGAATTATGTGAAGAATTTTTAGTTTTGAAGAGAGAGAAAATTGAGAGGGAAATGAGATTTTTGATCCAAATTCTGTTATTCTCAGCCAAAACAGTTAGGATTAGGCTTTTATATGAAGTGCTAATGACTGTGCTAATCTCAATCTGCCTTGGTTAATTGAAAATTAAGGAGAAATGAGGTGGAATGCAAAATACACAAGTGTGAGGTGGCATGAGCAATGTGCACGTGAACAGTGCCATGCAAGCTTCATTTTCACTCAAAATCATCCAACAAACATGATGGAATTGGAATTAGGCTTGTATGATTCACCAATTTTGAATTCTCCATTTTCCCTCCAAAATGCACTTGAATGGACATTTGATCATATGAACTTTTTTCATGCAATGCAATGGTTGATTTGAAAAGTATTGGTCATGACAAGCATTTTGCAAAAAGAGTGGTTCAATTTGGAGTTTTGAATCAAAAGTTATGCCATGTTGAACTTCCATGTACACTTTGTGATCATTTGGCCATAACTTCTCAACCATTCATCAGATGATCATGAAATAGGACTTTTTCAAAATGGGAGAGAAAGATATTCAACTTTCATGTTCACCAAAAATCCATTTGAAGCTTCTTTGATGTTGGAAAATCAAGTTGAATGTGAACCAAAAACTTGCCATTTTTGGAAACTTTGAATTACAGGTCACTTTCCATTTTTGGAAACTTTTGATTTGGCTTTAAAATCTTCAAGATAAATGTTTGTCCTGATGAATAGGCCTTGTATGAACATGAATGAGATGCTTCCACTCACTTCCCCAACTCAAAGCCCTCAATTGACTGCATAGTTGACTTTTATGGTCCTTAGATGACCTGGAAATGCACTGATGAACATGGGCCTCTACCACCTGGTAAAGTTGCTCAGAAATGAAACCCTAGCCCATATAAGCTCAATATAAGGATCATGTGGCCTTCATCTCAAGGAAAAACTTGCTCTTCTGCACAAAGGATCCTCTTGATGCCAAATCTTATTGATATGATGCAATGCAACATGGAAGGATAATGACCTAAAAAATGAATGAATGCATGAATGAGGAGGAGGGAAAATTTGAGGTGCTACAGTAGGGAAGGATCTTGCTGTATGGTACGGGCAAAGAATCAAAATTTCTTTCTAGCCTCCTTACCTTATGCTGGTTAGGCTAACATCATTGTGGAGCACGTTGCTGTTGATTTTGGTGTGGCTGGTAAGTTGGGTACTGATACGGCTGCTGATATGGTTCCTAATATGTTGTTGATATGGTGTTGGTATGACAGTGACAACCTGATGGTAAGGTATGGGAACATATGGATATGCTCTATGTCCCCCTCCTTCTATTATGGCATTGGCCTGACCTTCTGGCTTCTTTAGGAGGTTAGGATATGATTTCTTCACTCCACTTGAAGCATTAACGGTGCATGGCAACTTTCCTTTCCTGATTTGGCTCTCAATTCTTTCCCCCACAGAAACAACCTCAGCGAAAGTCGGGAAGCTGGATCCTACCATTTTCTCCATGTATTGAGCATGAAGATTCCCCATAAACATATCAATTAGATCTTTATCAAGGAGAGGAGGTTGGACACGAGCTGCAAGCTCTCTCTACCGCTGAGCGTATTCCTTAAATGACTCATTGTTGTATTGAGTCATATATTACAGTTGGGTGCGATTGGGCGCCAGGTCAATATTGTATTGGTAATGCCTAAGAAAGGCTTCAGCGAGATCCCTCCATGATTGGACCTGTCCTCTCTCTAGCTGCATATACCACTCCAAGGATGCCCCACTGAGGCTATCTTGGAAGTAATGTATCAAGAGTTGATCATTGCTGATATGGGCAGCCATATTGCGACAATAAGCTCTGAGGCGAGTTCTAGGGCAGCTGATCCCTTTGTATTTGTCAAAATCTGATTTTTGAATTTTTGTGGAATCATCAGACCTGGCACCAAGCACATATCGACGACGTCCAAACCGGGAGTAGTGTGAACCTCCAAGGACTTGAATTTCTCTTCCAAAGCATGGAGTCTCTCAACAGCTGGGTCTAGGACACCTCCAACAACGGGTTTGACGGGTTGCGGCATGAAGAAAGTATCATACTGATCTTCATCACCCATCACAGATCCATGTCGAGCAGATGCAGCAGAATGTTCATAGGGGTTCACAGTTACCATTGGAATAGGAATAGGGATAGGTCCTCCTTTAGGATGAGTAGGATTACTATCGAGGTTAGTTACTCCAAGGATTCTAAGCGATGGCGATCCAAATTGAGCAGTAACTCTTCTGGTTTTGGCGCTAGTCTCAATATCTTTTTCCCTCTGGGCTAAGAGAAACATAGTCTCAAGCAAATGGTCCATCTTCGCTTGCATAGAGTCAATGTCTGTCCTCATTGAAACTTGGTTCGCCTCAAGTTATTAGAATGTCATCTTTTAGTTGCGGTGTGTCTCGTACCGGTGTCGAGTAGTCAGCGTTACTGAACAAAGGGTAGAATACGGGGTAAGTTTTTGTTTCTGGTTCATGAAAATGATATGCAATTCATGTTGATGATATGCAAATTCATAAAATTTTGCCATGTTTTTCCGCAAAGGAATACAAATACTCATGATCATTCATACGTCATGTACGTCAGGATAATAGGAAGAAGCACAGGTTTCTCTGATTACTAAAAATCCCAAGGGTAGGTTCTAAGGTTGTGTTTTCAAGGAAAGAACTTAGAA